>NW_025935547.1:6972-69493 GCF_000764305.2 Hyalella azteca | reverse complement strand
GTGCCTCAGGTCCTTTGCCAAATCCAAGGATCAGGTCCTTGCGTGCCTCAGGTCCTTTGCCAAATCCAAGGATCAGGTCCTTGCGTGCCTCAGGTCCTTTGCCAAGTCCAAGGATCAGGTCCTTGCGTGCCTCAGGTCCTTTGCCAAATCCAAGGATCAGGTCCTTGCGTGCCTCAGGTCCTTTGCCAAATCCAAGGATCAGGTCCTTGCGTGCCTCAGGTGCTTTGCCAAGTCCAAGGATCAGGTCCTTGCGTGCCTCAGGTCCTCTTCCAAATCCAAGGATCAGGTCCTTGCGTGCCTCATGTCCTTTGCCAAATCCAAGGATCAGGTCCTTGCGTGCCTCAGGTCCTTGCGTGCCTCAGGTCCTTTGCCGAATCCAAGGATCAGGTCCTTGCGTGCCTCAGGTCCTCTCACTCCTCTGCCAAATCCAAGGATCGGGTCCTTGCGTGCCTCAGGTGCTTTGCCAAATCCAAGGATCAGGTCCTTGCGTGCCTCAGGTCCTTTGCCAAATCCAATGATCAGGTCCTTGCGTGGAACTTGAAGGCGAGCTGCGTGGCGGGCTTGAGGACAAGCTGCGTCTTCACCTTCATCTCCTCGTCGGACTCGAACGTCACCGTGTACTTCTGCAGCATCTGAAACGCAGGGTTTGGTAGAACATAAATATTGAAGCAAAATACCATCTGAAACGCAGGGTTTGGTAGAACATAAATATTGAAGCAAAATATCTCATAAATTTTCGTAATCCTTCGTAAATCTAATTGGTGTGTCTTTGGATTTTGGATACATCTAAACATTGATTTTAGTCACAAATAAAGGTTAATTATCCAGGTTTGTTGAGTAACGTCATAAATTTTTGAAGTAAATGTAAGATTTTGATCTTTGCCAGGACAAATAATACATACGAAGGCATTAGATCGGCAGCTACAAGTGGTGCAGCTTGTAGAAGTAAGAAGCTGTAAGCAAAACATGCGAGGACACCAAAGAACTTCTAGAGGAGAACCGAAGCAAGATTATTTTGAATGAAGAGATTAGGGACTATTTTAAGGGGATCGTTTCACTCAAAAATAAAAAATTTTGGATATTACGTGGGGGTAAAAATGTGAAAAACAGAAAAACGCCAATTGAAGAAAATCAATAAGGAAAATCGAAAATCGGGGCTCTAGAACCGCTAGATAATGTTGCTACAAATTGAATGATATGTGTCTCGATGTTTTAGCTTGAAAATCCTAGGGGGAGATCGATTTTTGCAGTACCCCCTATTCGGCCGTTTTCCAAGAATTTCACGTTTTCTTTCATTTTTTCGGAAAATTTACACGAACAAAAAAATTCTCAATTTTTGTTTTACATATATGAACAAAGTTTCATAGTGATTCGTCCGTAAGTTAAAAAGTTTATTTTTGGGGGGGGGGAGAACTTAATGAGAATTTAGCAGGGTAAAATATTAGGGATAAAATAAATACAACGGGGTACGATACCCTTAAGAGGACACGGGGGCATCAGGCGTTAGGTTGCCCAGTAAAAGTGTGTCGAAAATACTGGCAAGAAAGGCAGTGCCAAGATATCAACTTGCAGAGGCGTCCTTAACACGTTGACTACGTATTGGTACATATGTGTACCACGAAATTTATTTCTCCATGAGGTAGTGGTACATAATTCAGGTTACCTAAAATCGGCCAAATCCGAGAACAAAAAAGGCCAAAAAAGGCCGATAATTCAATGTATGCTAGTTTATTTGTAGGTTCCGCTATAAAAATTCCATTTATTTTCTTTTTGCAGTATTTAAATTTAACCCAAGAACGAGACAAACAAATAGAACGACTCCCAAGAACGAGACAAACAAATAGAACGACTCCCAAGAACGAGACAAACAAATAGAACGACTCCTGAGATGGCAAGGATGCGCGCAGGTCGCTGGTCACGAGGGCCCATAGTTTCAAAAAAAGTTAAGAGATCGTAAGTTCATCTGCCAATCATTGACGGCTTTTCAAGCAAAATCCACCAATCATAGACAAGAAAATAGAGCGGAAGTACTTACGTTCACTTAGCGAGTTTGGAAAGTATGCCCTCAGGGCTCAGCGAGGGTAGCGAGCAACAGGCGCGTCGGTGCTGCTTGATTAAACAGGAATAATTTACACGACATAAACTAGCGCCATGAAGTTACTTACAAAAAATGGAAAACTCTCGTGGTCTCTTCCTGCTATTCCTTACTAGTATAAAAGTACGTAGACTTATTTAATTCAAACAAGTAAGCTATAGATCTTTGAGTGCTCCTGACAACAACAGCTTCAGCACAACAGTGGATCGCAGTTCTCACCCTGATGAGGAAGACGTACCCTGATGAGGAAGACGTACATCTCCTGCTCGGCCAGACGCTTGCCGATGCATATCCTGGTGCCGTGGGAGAAGGGCAGCGACGCAAAGGGATGGATGGCGCCGTAGGGGCGGTCGCGCTGCCACCGCTCCGGCAGGAACTCCAAGGCCCGCGGGAAGTATTCCTCCATGCGGGATATGAGGGCATTGAAGCCCATGGCCAGCGTCTGCAATACAAGCACAGTTTGTACTGCAACACTAATGGCGCTTACGACTGATGTTATAAATACACAAAAATGTAACTCAGTACTCACTGCAGTGAGTGACAGAGACCGCATTTTGTCGTCGACGAAAACGTGAAGTTACGGATGGACAGACGGACGGACATGGCGAGCACAATAGTGCATTTTCTTCCATAAATGAGAAAATGCGCTAAAAATATTAGGAAGATTGTCATCTAGAACATGAACATTAAGGTTGTTAGTGGATGAACTTTTTACGGTGACAGTGATGCACAATTGCGCTCAAATAACATTCAGTACGTATATAAAACGCTGAATAAGTTTGAATTAAGATTCCGTCAAGCAAGATCGAAGAAGGATGAAACACGCGCCTGGAAATGGACCAGCCACTAGGCAGGGGTAGGAGCAGCGAATGCTGATTTATTGCGGTTAAAGGATAACTGAAGAGGAGACAACAAAAACTCAATGAAATCCACTAGGGTAAAAATAATTAAAGATATGAATGACAATGACTACAACATACAAACTATTTACAACATACATACAAAAAGCGCTTTATACAAGTTTAAAGGATGGAAAATATTTAAATGGAGAATATTTGATTTAAAAATGGAAAATATTTTATTATAGGCAAGAAGTTGTCTTTTGAAACTTCCTGACGCACGCGATTAATGTGCCAGTTTATGCAGAATAATTCTAGACACGACACGAGGGAAGCTCGCTCAGCATTTGATTTGTGTAGAGTAGAACGCTTAATGTCACGGGAACCTTGTAGCCCGACACTCACCCCGGCGGGGACCTTGTAGCCCGACACTCACCCCGGCGGGGACCTTGTAGCCCGACACTCNTGTACACAACAGACGCACATACCAGCTGTACACAAAAGATGCACATACCAGCTGTACACAAAAGATGCACATACCAGCTGTACACTCCAGATGCACTCACTCGAGGAAGGCAGCATGCGAAGTCTCGAGTTTCGTGTACGATGGCGTGCGGAAATACTTCCAGAACGGGAAGTTCATTTCAGTTTCATGGAAAGCGGAGAAGATGTCGTTGACGTGGCGGATGAGCTGCACGGGCAGAGCGTCTGGGCTGATGTTGGGCTCCAGGCAGCCCAGCTCGCGGTTCAGCGCCACCAGCCCAATGCCTGTACAAACATCAATAATTATTAAATAATATATAAGTACCTACATGAATAACTTATCAGCTGAAAAACTTGGACAACAGCCACCCTACAGTCAATATTTGGCCTAACGCAACATTGGAGAGCACAGCGGTGCCTCATGTGGCACAACACCAGATGGCCTTATGTCGCAACACAGCAACGAAAGAAACATCATTCACGACAAATAAAATTCCTATGTTATATATAAGGAGAAGAGGAGTAAATCTTCATTATTGCACCTCTACTCTTGATGCAGTGGAGTCAAAGTTTAGGAGATGAACGAGACAAATGTCAAATAAGCAGAGCTTGTGCTTGGTTAGGGCTCATGGAATCACAACGTTCCCAGGAGACTGAGAAAACAATGCACGGGCAACGGCACCTTGACCACACGTCTTTTAAACTAGCCATACCGGGTACTCACATTCCAGGGCCCACTTGTAGAGCTCCTGCAGGAAATCTGAAGGAACTTGGCCGGTCTCGGCCTGCAGCAGGTCAATCCTGTAAGGATAATGTAGCATCAGTGCTAATGAACATTGTCAATGACAAGCATTAGCTGTAGACATATAATACAAGCCTAGCTGGCAACCTCCTGTGTGGTAAACTGACAATTGCCACACATCACCTGTCCCCCCATCAGCACCTGCTCTCTCCAACCAACACCAGCGCCCCACCAGCACCTGTCCCCCCCTCAGCACCTGCTCTCTCCAACCAACACCAGCGCCTCACTAGCACCTGTCCCCCCCTCAGCACCTGCTCTCTCCAACCAACACCAGCGCCCCACCAGCACCTGTCCCCCCCTCAGCACCTGCTCTCTCCAACCAACACCAGCGCCCCACCAGCACCTGTCCCCCCCTCAGCACCTGCTCTCTCCAACCAACACCAGCGCCTCACTAGCACCTGTCCCCCCCTCAGCACCTGCTCTCTCCAACCAACACCAGCGCCCCACCAGCACCTGTCCCCCACCTGTCCAAGAACTTGTTGGTGGCGCCATCCACAGCAGGCAGGTACATGGCGATGTTTTTGGGGCGCAGCAGCGGCGCCTGCACGCGGCTACGGAGTTGCCACCAATCGTCGCCGTTCCTGATGGATTGTTGGCAGGAAATTAAAGCTATCTTAACATAAAATAATGTTTGGATTATACATGACAGCTTAATTACTACATATAAGATATGTAGATATCCCTATATACCATAGGTATAACATATATTCATTTCATCATTTATTGAATATTTGTTATTCTTTTTGATTCAGAGGATATCAGTCATGATCCCATCCTCATCTGATCACTCCTAGTCCTGCAGGACTCAAATCTTAAGACCTTATCACGGCCACCCAGTGCAAATAAGCACAAGTTGTACTAACTATAAAAACCATGAATAATTCAAATCAACTAAGTAAAAACAATTTAACATATCTTTTAATAAATCTCACATTAGTAAGGCATCCTCACTCAGATAGCAGGCCGGTCTTTTTGTTGAAGTAGTTGTCTTTGGCACGCAGGCGGACGCTCTTGAGGCTGGCAAAGCCTATGCGGATCGGGTTCTCCAAAGTACTCTTAAGGAAGACTTCAATGTCGTCAGGGTTGGTAGTGCACACCATGGGGGGCACGCCAATGAACTGGAGCTTCACAATGCCATATTCTTGTAGGAGAGCCGTCCTAAGCCCTGTGGCCAGAGCACATGCCATGTTAAGGAAAAGTTTTTCAATATAATGAATGTTCAATTCAATATAATGAATTTCAATTTCAATTCAATAAAATGAATGAACTGGAGCTTCACAATGCCATATTCTTGTAGGAGAGCCATCCTAAGCCCTGTGGCCTGAGCACATGCCACATGAAGGAATAGTTTTTCAATATAATGAATGTGATGAATAACATTGAGTGCATGGGTGACGAAACAAGAAGGTGCTGGAGATCTAACAAGTCAAAGCATTCAGTTGAGTTCTTGGCTGTTCAGTTGACATTATTTATATTTCAAGTTGTGAACAGTGGTGTTACTGTGGCAGAAAGATATACCTATAAGTTTAAAGTGATGCCTGCTTGTTATAATCAAGTCATACCAGTAGTGATGTTAAAGGCCTATTATAACATTGTTTTAGATGATTCCAATATCTTATATGGTAATCATTATTATGGGCAAGATATATAGGTGTCAGTTATAATTGGCAATAAAATAGAATGATTGCCATTTGTACATTCTTGCACAATTATTAGTGTAGTACTTCATTATAGCCCTTGCTAAATTTCACTAGAGTATGTAGGTACCGTACTATAATAAGAGGAAATTAATGAGCAAACCTATGAAGTTCTGTGTCATGCATCATAGTCACTAATGTAGATCTAATCATTCAGGAGATAGTCATTAATCTGCATAACTGCAGCCAAGTCACAAGCATGACACATTAGGTACAACATGCCATGTAGCCAACATGAGTATAAAAAATATAACTCGGTACCTACTCACTGCAGAGAATGACAGCGAGCTCATTTTCTTGTCAACAAAAACATGAAGTCACGGACGGACAGACAGACAAACAGAAAGGCAGACAGACGAACAGACATGGCGTGCACAATAGTGCATTTTTCCATAAATGAAAAAATGCGCTAAAAAAGTCTACAGGCGGCATAGTGATAAAGGCAAGGTAGCCAGTCTGATAACAGATTTCAGTTTAAACTAATAAGACTAAATCATCTTTTATAAGTAGCTCATGCCAGCTTATGGGGAACTGGATGCATCTTTAGGTATCAGCTGATACAGAATAAGATACGAGCAATGGTCATGTCATCATTTTGCTCAGACTATCAAACTAATGTGATCTGAAAATTAGCTCCTAGTAATTCTCCCAGGTAATATTAACTCTGATGCCTAAAGCTAAACCAAGTTCAGCATAGGAGCTTGTAGTTAACAAATTACCTATTTAGAGAGGCCTGCAGCCTTGCATCTGAAAAGGAAAAAGTTTCCCAACATGACTCTTGGCAAAAATTACCAACAATAATGGGCTATGCAGGGCTTCAGAATCTCAGGCCTAAAATGAATGAAGTTGAAATCTCTAAATATATATTAATATAACGCAAATGAAGGTCTTTAACCAACAATTAGTTTAAAATGACAAAAAAATAGCATGATCAATATGAAATCAAGTACTATGAAAAACGTAGTGAAAGGAGGCTGGCAATACAATAATGTGAGTTCTAGCCATTTATGGGAATGTTGGGACATTAATGATGTTTACATTAGCACAGTACAATGAAATTACTTCAAGAAAACATACCCTTATGAGAGAGAAAGAAGAGAGTGTTCCCTATGAGGGGAAGTGGGGAAGGGCCAGGAATTTCAGAATATTCTTTCAGGCTTTCTTTCTTCACAGGTGAAGCCTTGGCAGTGACAGCTCCTGCAGCAGCTTCTGAGCTTGTCCCCAGGGAGTGGCAGTTATATCTTGTAGAATTGGCAGCCATAGCAGTCAGTCGTAGCATGGGCTTATACATTCTGCTTTGTAACGTAAACTAAATTATCAATGAATAAATGGAATAAATTTCTATGCCACTCACCAGTGCAACTGAGTGCCCAGGCTGAGATACTGAATTGAGATACTTCAAGAGAGATACTTTACTTCAAGTCTGCAAATTATACTTTAGTCATCTACACTGAAAAAGATAAAAATATTGAATTTAATTTAAATTGAGTTGGATTGAGCACTGAATAAATATGATGATTAACAAGAAAGACATGAAGGTTGGGCTACACAGTAGCCTAATTCAACCTCCGATAACAACTTTAATTAATGCAACGTTTATGTTTAATGGGATTAAACATAAACAGCATGGGGTTATACATAATGGTTTTGGAGGAGGTGCAAGTAATTGCACCAACATAGACTTTTCTCACATTTGTGGTATTATAAATGGCCAAAATACTGATCCTCTGCAGATGATTAGATGGAAATTGTCCAAAAAAAGAATATGCTTGACTGATGGAAGCCATTGTAAGTGGACTGGTTGGTGATGGAGTTCTAACACAAAACCAGACACAAGTTATAACAATGGAAATTTTTGTTAAGAACCTAAATCATCAATATTTCTGGAACACAAAAAACATATCACCTCAGCCTAAATCTCAAAGCCTTTGCAATCCTTTAACAATTGGCTGTTTTTGGAAGCACATGCCTCAGAAACTCAAGGGAAAAGAAGCCGTTCAGGTCAGAGTCAGAAGAATAGATGCAAAAGTGAGCACATGTTTCAATAAGTAATAGTTGACCAACAAATTGCTAATGAATTATTATTTAGTCTAATTGAAATCTTGAAGTGTTGCAACCTTAATTCTTGATTCTTTCAAGTGTAACTTTAATCCCTCCTATTTTTATCCTTTCTATCTCAACTAAAATATTTGGATCAAAAAAGTGGTGGAGGTGGATCAAAAATAATATATGAACCTTAATTTTTAGAAATTCATCCTGCTTATCTTAAACCTAATCATTACAAGAGAAGGGACTGGAAAATTTGCAAAAAATTCATTATATAAAAGAAAAAGAAAGAATATCAATCAAACAAGAGACAACTAAACAAGTCTATAAGAAATATGAGGTGGAGGTATTGATTTATTATCATTTTCATTGATCATTATCATTATTTAGCATTTATTATTATCATTAACTTAACATTTATTATTATAACCTACTAACAATTTACTCATCATTTACTCATCATTTACTGGTACCTATTAGGCTATGCATTTTTCATTTGGCTATTATTTACCTATCATTTATCTATCTTATAATGAATGCTTTGATGAATGGTTTTGCACCCATGCACCTATATCAATTATCATCATTCAGTTTAATCAGTTATCATTCCTTCATCATTTATTTTTTTATTTGTCATTAATTTATCATTTATTTTTTAAATTGTCATTAATTTTTTTAACTGTCACCAATTTACCATTTCTTGATCATTTATTTATTGAACTGGAATTTATTCTGCTCAATTCTGCTATGTCTGTGAATTATGCCTTTTGATGAATTTGTACCATTCTCTAGACTCTATCTGTCTCACATGGTGCAATTCTATAGGTTATTCAAAAGAACCTGGTCTTATGTCATTTTGAACCAATCAACGCTTCTTTACGGACCGATCGTAAAACACACCTTCACCGGCAAAAGCTTTCACACTTCTGAAGAGAGGTGAGCTGAGCAGCTGACAGCTACACTTGCCGTGGGTGGGCCTTATTTAAATTTGAATGCATGCATTGATTTGAAATCCTAGGTACGCATAGTATACAAGTCATAGAGCCTAAATTTTTAATATCTATGTAAAAAATGTACGTTTCTGCATGGATTATAATGCTGTTAACATTAACAAACTTTGAATTATCTCTGATGCAAGAAATACTGGCTTAAATATTTCTATTTTCAATATAAGCGACTGGATGCAACAATTGGTTCGCAAGAACCAACATAGCCCTGAAGCCTGAACAATATAATTTTGATTGATGTTAATTTCTAAATTAAAATGTATTTAGCCAGTATTTCTTGCATCAGAGATACTTTCAAGTATTTCAATGCTAACAGCATCAAAATTCACGCAGAAACGTAAACTTTTAATAGGTTTTACACTGTAATTTACGCTCCTAGTCCAAAGAACTGAGACCGATTTCAAATAAAAAATGACTAAATTGAATCCATCGCGCTTTCTGGCACCTTCTCTCACAGCTGATTGCAGTTGCAGTGCATTTTTTAGCTTAAGTTGCCAATACGTATTCAATGTAGTTACCAATAGTTCCGTTGGTACAAAACTTACAAAAGAACGTTGAATTATTGATTGCTAATTTCTTGCATTAGGTTAATTTTTATGATTCAAATTAATCATAGAAGTTGTATCTCCATGATTCCTGTCTCTTATACACATCTAGATGTGTATAAGAGACAGGTCCGGGGCTCCCCGGACCTGAAGTGAAATTTTTCTAAGTAAATTTTCGAAAATTCGATACCAACTTTTTATGTTTTCTGGACGTTTCAGAAGATTCTCTATCGATTAGTTCGATCGAGAAATGAACTTTTCTGTGACCCGAATATGTTGGTGCGACGAAATTTTTCTAAGTAAATATAAAAATTTTATATGTGAAATTAAAAGTTTTCTCGACGTTTCAGATGATTTGCAGCCTTTTATTTTTTTGAACCTGGTCCGCCTAACCGGTCCGGGTCCGGGTTTTAGTCACTCGGTCCGGGTCCGGCGGACCGGTCTGGGTCCGGGTTTTAGTCAGTACCTCAAATTCTCAACCAAAACATATTATTTTAGTTTAAATAGATTGCCTACAAGAGCTTTCTAGCTAGTTTCTTGAGCCTAGAGGCTAGAGGGTGCTAAAATCCTTGAAATTAGCTCATATGAAACCTAGAAATGGTTTTTCCTAAGAAAAAGTGCAGAAAAATTGAACCATTTTCAGACATAATTGACTAAAGGAAGGAAAAAATTTTGTAGCTTTTTGAGTTTTAAGTTTTTCACTTTCATTTGTAGTAGTAGCCTAGTAGGTACTCCACTCAAATTTACATGGTGTTTTTCTATATTTTTTACTCTTTTCAGATGTATAATATTGATTAGGATCAGATGAAAAATTTTTTGTGGCTTGTGCACCCACCTACATACCTAGTACAACCACAGCTGCGACGGGAATCCCTTTGACTGGCTTAGGCTAATACATATTACTAGTAGCTAATACAACAAAATACTAGAAACGTCCTCGGTCCTACCACTTCCGTGTCCGACCAGAAATCTAACCACGCTTCTCTGCACCTGATTCACGACTAATCAGCCAGTGACTACAGGCAGTGAGAAAAGTCTTCTGACCAGTGGCTGTAGGTCCGTAGGAAGGTGGAAACTGGAGAGCACTGGGTCTTGATTAAGCCTGTCGGCAGGGTCACACTTGAAAGCTGGAGGCACCCCGCACCGATGAGTGAAGACGCTGAACTGCAGAACACGTGGCGAACAATAGATCAATCGAATGTGGCGGAGAATCAGGAGATTCCGTTATTTTAGGATCTGACGCTGTAATAGAATATCACTATATACTTCTAGTGATAAAATGACCGTATTCTTTCATATTATATTGAATCTAGAAACTTAAACCATAGCTTTTGAGACAAATCTATCCGTTTTGTGGTTAATCATGTTCAGCGATCTTATCTCCTGTCATTTCTAGTGAAAACAAACGGTCGTTTTATGTTCCGCGGTTTCAACGCTTATATTTCAGAAAATTTTCAACCCTTAGAGTGCAGAGTAGTGAAATAAGGATAATGAAGCACTTGGTGGTTGCGGGTTGTAGGTGAAGAAGAAGTCGCACGTTGTCCGCTTATTGACCGACACTTCTATTCTATTTTATTTTAACACCTAGACTCAGCAATTGTTATTTAGTTTAAGTCTTCATCATGTTTCTCTCAATTTCATTTTCTTCTTTGCTGGCATGAGCTTTCCTTGTTATCAACAATTTTCTTGTTTAAGGCAAATCACTGTTTGATCCAGATCCAGTGCACTTCACCAGATGGTAGATGGTTCCAGTGCACATGGTAGATAATCGAGGGTCGCCTGCCGAAGACCACCACTGCCCTGGATGTAATGGACCATCATGATTCTTGCCTTCCGGAACATAGCCTTCAACACTTCAAGCCGTCCGTATCTAGGCCGTGGGTCGAACCAGCCCTCGGTCGAACGGCCACTTGTCGAATTCATATCATATCATATCATATCATATCATATCATATCATATCATATCATATCACATGACATCACAACTGATTCCATTACCTTAAACACACATCATGTAACAATTCTACAATGGGCCCATATGGGGCCCATGCCACAGTGTGGATAAGATGTGGCAATATGGTTTCAACATATGGGGTCCACATTGCTGCTATCTTACTCAGAGGCAGGATGACACTGTTGCATAGCTACAACATAGTACAAATAGAGCAGAACAAGTAAAGAAATCAATGGTGTTGGGCCCATATGGTATTCATGTGGCAAACCAAGATGACACAGAAAATCCGAGTGTTGTGCTTATTCTTGATGTATTACACAACTTAGCGAACTCACACACAAAAAACTTATTGGACAACAAATATTTTAGTTCATAAAATTTATTTTAGTCCCTAACTCGAAAATTGTTAATGATCTTATATCAAAATACGACTATTTGCATGTATGGAACGTATATTTAAGCAATTTAATTGATAAATGAAATTATGAATTTTATTGAATGTTGGAGATTGTGTGTTGAGACGGCTATCGGAATGTGGGCTTAAAAGGTGTAACTTATGTGTGTGAGACGCGATTGTTCTTGAGACCGAGCGTTTGTTAACATCAAACACAGGCATTTCACACACACTACAATGTTTCAACCCATATTCCAAAATACTTCTCAACACCCTAACGCCAACATTCAATGGAATTAATAGCTTAAGATATTTATTGAATTGATTATTCTACGTTCAATACAGTGTGATGATCGTCAAATAATTCCATAGAATTTCATGAACATTAATTTATAGATTTTCTTTTAATTTAAACTACCTGAAAATTCAAGTTATTTAATACGGCGTGACTTGTCTATGGACCACTTGCATTCGGATTTGTAGTTTTGAAGTTATAGCATGCACTTGAGTTTCATTAAAAAGAATTCTTTTGAAAACAGTGTAAAGTTTATAAGAGTAACTTTCGCGGGCACTCAGATAGACTCTCGTTCAGGTGACAACTGGCAACTCTGGACTTCAGTTGTGTTGAGCAGTTACTCGCGAACGGTTGTCTTTCTATACGTGCTCGTATTTCTTTACCTGTAATTTTCTTGTGTATTTTAATTGCCCGTACTGTGTCACTAGGACAGTGATTGTATTGAATGAATGCAACATTGCTGGGGCATAAGATATTGTTCATAAGTTGTGAATTGTATGGTAGTTTTCGTTCGTTTAGATTTAGACTAAAAGCAAGGGACGTCGTCTTGAATGCCGCGCCACATTATCGTTCACTGGTACCACTTTCTAACGCAGCGTCTCTTTTGCGGTTGAGGGTAGCCTTACTTCTGGCTACAATCGGATTTCGATTTAAGAAGATATGTCTCGTACTGTTCACATAAAAGTAATTCTATCAACTATGACAGCTCACGTTTTTTGCAATGATATAATCTAAAATAGAAATGTGCCCGAGACACGTTCATTAAATAAAGCAAAACTTTCAAGCAGAATTCGTTGATATATTCATATAGGTATATTCATAGCTATGAAAAAATCTAGAATAATTAATATATTCAGACAGTGTACTAGCATAATATTGTTAGCAAAGCATTTATTATAGAAAATCTATTAGATAATTCAATGTAATGCCAATGAATATTCTGTATCTAAATTTAGAAATAGCAATATTGAATGACAGACAGTGTGCAAAATCCAAACTTTGACTAAAAAAATTTTTAAACAAAATACTATATTTTGTCTATCATTATTGCAATGCATCATTGCATCTCATCTAAAATTTTCATTTGCATTAAATCCCAACGATAAAGGAAATGAGCTTCCTCTTTAAGAACATATATATAAAGCATCTGATGTGTAGAAAATATTACTGTTATCATTGACAGTCATTAATGTTTCACATATAATTTTAAAATAACTTGTCTCTTCTGTGCTGATTTAGCCTGAAAACTTTGATATGTTTAGTTTAATGGTCGAACATTTTAGGTTAGAAATTGTATGAAAGAAGTTTACTTTTTAATACAAATTCATTATCATTGTGATTCCATACAAAGAAAAATTATATATATCATATATATCATAACTAAGTTAGAAAAATATCAGGAGTTGTTAACAGCTGCATGCTGCTGATTGCTGAATCATTCAGTGAGATTAACCATATTGATATTATAGTGCATGTATCACAGAATAGTTCCCACCTTTCTTCCAATAACTTGATAAATCCCAACACCTCTGCTAACTCAAATCTTGAACATTTTGCATTTGCTGACATTCCTTTACCTCAGCCTCCTCTACCAACTCGTACAACATTTGAAAATACTTTTCAAATCATTGAATCTTCTGCCCTCATGCTGAATGATAACTATTTTCCAAGTTTGTGTGGTTTATCTTCGACTGAAGTTTCAAGAAATGATTTACTGCCAGAAATAAATAATTGTACCAAAAGAAGTATTGTAAAGGACGTTGTGGAGTGGGCCATTTGTTCTTCTATTAGACATTCACACTTGAACGGTCCTGTCCAGGTTTTCAATTTCCATCACCCTGAAGATAATAATTTTCGTACTGATTTGCGAACATTACTAAAAAAGTTAGGCATGTAAATAGAAGAATTTGTTTAACATCGATGGTCTACCACTTACAAAAATAGTAATGTCAGTTTTTGGCCTATTCTTGGAGTTATCGATGGGCCTGACAATTTTCCTTTTGCGGTCGCAGCGGTCGCCATTTGGTGCGAAAAATCCAAACTAAATTGTCAATAGTTTATTGAAAAATTTCCACTTGAATTTGGATACTCGTGAATTAATGAATTGGTGTTCATTGTATCACATATTTGTGTCAAAGTAAGCAAGTTTGTTTGTGACGCGTCAGCCAGAGCTTTTGTGAAGCAGTGCAAGACGCATGGTGGATATTTTGCCTGTGAGCAATGCACAGTTAAGGTGTTTACAATAAACATTAAATATCGGATACAGACTTGCACGCCTCTGTGCGAAGTGTTGAACCTTTTTATAATAAATTGCAGCCTGAACACCACAATGACACCACCTCTTCATTGAGAGACACAGGTGTCGACTTGGTTACGCAATTTGTTCTAGATTACATGCATCTCGTGTTGTTAGGTGCGTCACGAAAGCTACTCAACTTAAGTTGAGTAGCTTTCCTTGTGTGGTGCCACCATAATTACCTTGTGTGGTGCCACATTACACCATAATTATGGTGTAATGTGGCACCACATAAGGTAGCTTTCCGCTATTAAGAAAGGTGTCAATGAATAACTTGTTACGTCGAAGTTATGGTCTCCATCTACATGGACTCCAGCGCACGCCACGAACTCGCGACGAGTGTGAACGCTGGAAGGCCAGTGAAGTGCGTAAATTTGTACTGCACCTTAGACCTGTTGTTCTGAAAAACGTACTGCAAACTAAAGTTTACCGGCATTTTATGCTATTTCATTTTGCAATCCGTGTGCTATGCGACAAAACTCGCGTAAAAACTCTAAATACATTAATAATTCCGAAAAATTACTCAGAAAATTTGTTTCCAATTATTCATCTGTGTATCCTTGTATAAATGTATCACATGCAATACACATTCTCTCATTCACCTATCTGACGATGTTAGGCGTTTTGGTGTTTCAGACAACAGCAGTGCATTCCCGTTCGAAAATGCTCTTGCAAGGTGTTGTTAAACGAAAACTAAGAAGTGGCAATAAGCCTTTAGAACAAATTTGTGCCCGAATGACTGAGTGTTCGGTTATGCCTCGATGCCGAGGGGAAACCGCGAGAAAAAAATTTCATCAAGGTAAAATGGCATAATCATGATAGGCTGCACTTAAATTTCATGCGCCATGCTTAAAGACGGATCTGTCTCTTTTGTTATGACTTCTAATGAAGACAACCATTTGGTGAAAATACACAAACATAATAACTCCATCTTTACCTCGCGTACTCCGCAGACTCTTAAATTTTTGACGTGTCTTGTGTGTCGCGCCTTTACAAAGTTGCAGAAGTAGCAGTAGGTGATATTGATAAAAATATTTCGCAATATCGACAGGTGACTCATTAATTGTAATACCCTTACTGTAGTAATTCTTTCATAAAATTATTCCACAGTGACAATGTATACAATTGTAATTTTTGATTCAGAGAACTGTGTTGAAGGTGTTCCCAACTCTTGGGTCACTTATGAGAACGATGGCGCCTACTGTGCTTGGCCTCCGGGGTTTCCATTTCAGATTAGGAATTTTGTAAAGAAAATGAAACTTCCTGACGCGACTTGGCAAAAAATCAGGTGTCGAGTAAGCGGTGTTGCTGAAACTTACGATGTTATGCTTGATGAAGTTTCCAAAGCACAAAAGCTAATTGAAATAGAATCCGAAACTTCTGAAAATGAAATACAATCGAAACGACGAAGAATCTCATCGCTCTCAAGCAATGAAGGCGCATCGTCGCTGGGGTTGACACCACTTCAAATACCTAACAAGATACAGGGTAAGTTGAATCATTTTACTGTGTATTTTCTAGTATAATCTCATGCTTTTTCTCCTGGATAAATACTCTTAACCTCGTTCAAACCACTTTATTGTGCATCATAGAATTCAGTTCATGCCCCTCAATGGATACTGCAATTTTATGAAATTGAGAGATTATTTCTTTTGTACATCATCATGAAATTTTGGGAGGAACTTTCGTTGTTACGTTATCTTCAAAGTATTACGTACATAATTTAAATATATATTTTCTTATCGACCATAGCTTTGTTAATCGGACATCTTTGGCTGTTCCGGAGTATAGAAAAGCTTTGTTAATCAGACATCTTTGGCTGTTTTTGGTGTATATAAAAAACACTGTACACACTCGGGTCAAGGAATACCATGAATTAAATTCCCAACGACTCGATATTATTTATGGCATTACTTTGAATGTTTTACAAACGAAATTTTGCACGTTTTCTTTACTTCTCATCATATAGTCCTTCATTCATTTTCCTTCCCATTGGTGCCTTGCAACCGTCTCATTAACTCCTCGTCGCTAACATTGTTTACATTACTACGCCTGCCGTAAGCATCACATATGAACAGCCCATTGTTTTCTCAACTCTTTTCTGCACTTCCATAAGGTTTCTTTCAGTTCCCCATAATCGTTGAATTTCCGTTCCCATAACTTTATTATTTGCAATGACTTCTCTACGCCGGGGATCAGAATTATTGCCATTAAGATTTGACTAACGAACAATTCTTTTTTTTTCAGTGTCCACATCCCCTTCGTCAGCGCATTCATCTTCTGATTCTGCAAGACTGAATCAAAGACCGCAAGGCTTTACCAGCAATAAAAGTCGGAAAGAAAACTCAACAGTAATCGAAGAAGATTTGAAAACTCTAAAAGCAGCAGTCGCCATTCTTACGAAGCAGAATGAAAATATCCTGGAAGAGAAAAATCTAAAAGAAGCAGTCTCCATCCTTACGAAGCAGAATGAAAACATTCTGGAAGAAATACGGCAGCTGAAAAAAGTGATATGCAACAAGAAAACCGAAAATTTACCTATAGAGGATTCAAAGCTGCCTAAACTCCCACTGAACAGCATTGACGACATCAACGCCCTCGAGGAAACTTTAAGCGTTGTAGAGGAAAAAAATCGTTTGATACATCATCTGTCGCTCGTTGGAGGGTCAAAATTTACCACTGTCATACACAACACCATGCGAGCGCTGTTAAGCAAGAACTTGGCCATGAAGTTCAGTTTAGAAGGAAAGAAGAAACGAGCATTCAAGGCGTTGAAAGCTCATCAGTGCATTGTTGGTAAGTTTCATGAAAGTTATGCTTAAAATAAAGTTTGCGAGCCCTGAAAACAATTTTATTTTCTGCAGTTAAAAAATGATATTAAGTGAAATACGGTAATCTTGTAGTTATTTGTGCTACGCGGGACTATATCGAAACCTAATATAGAAATGCATAACTTGAATTTTATATATAATTTAGCACAATATCAATGTCATTCTCCTATAGCAATCTCGTTTTGTCCCACAGAAGCTGTCATGATGTCGCCACACTGCAGATCAGCAACAGTGCACGACATCAACAAAGTGATTAGCTTGAATTTGACTGGAGCCCGGGACAGAGGCGAGGGCAGGAAACAGCGATACCTTTCTATGGGCGCCAGTTCCTCTACTGATCCATCTGAAGAACACTCGCTCTAAGTTCATAACCAGCAAGTCTAATTTAATTGATATTGACTACTAGTGTTTTCCTACATTTTTGACGTTTTTTAGTGTCAAAAGGGAATATAATAGTAACTCTTAGCATATGCGAAGCAATAGGACAGTAGGAAGTAGATTGCTGCTATCTTTTGCATTCAAAAATTTGTAATTTATTTTAACGCTACTTCTCGCATTGTGGATGCTATTTTTAGTTTCTTGCTCCTATATAGGCTAGCAGATGCCATGTAACATCGCGATGAATTGACTTTATACTAGTTTGCATTTGTTGCATGTTTTGAAATATTGATGCCGGATTAGAGGAATGCTTCAAAGACATTCATTTGTGTAATTTGAACGATCGAATGCAATATTTCTTACAAATCTGTTCATAAATTGGTTAAACTTATAGCTAAATTATTGTTTCATTCACATAGGCTGATTGCTAACAAATACGGATTTATGAGTGCGTTTAGAACTTAGATCATTGGTCTCGAGTTGCATCGTTCCGTAATGTTCAATATTGACTAAGAAAAAACTGTTCTTAAACTAAGTTTCATTTTTCATTCCATTAATGTAATATCAGTTAGTGGGACGCGTTGCTGAAAAGTATAATATTATTTTGATGGGTATTTAAGAAACGGACAATTCGTGACAATGTATGCAGTTCAACGTCCCAATTACGGCTGATCGATGTTAGTATGAATTTAACCTTTAACGGTTGATTTACGTTGGCAGAGTATTGATTACAATTTGAAATATTGAGAAATATGATAAGCAGCCATTCACCACTCTCGTGATATTATCATATATGTGTAAAAATTACGACAGGTCCTTTTAACAGTTACTCGCAGGTTTTTCATCGTACGGACGACATCACAAGCCTGTTGAATATGATATAAAATCAGAACGCCACAATTAATTTGAAAACTCCATCATTTACCTTAACGAAATAAATTTTGTTGGTCCCTAGGTCGGAACGCATGGCGGCTCTTCATTGTTAATTTAAATCTTTACTGTGAAATTTAGAGGTTGACTATAGTCATCCTCTAAATTTCACAGAGTAAAAATTAAAATTCCATATACGAGCTCAAAGCTTATAAGGTTTCAGACTATCATGGCTCACCAAATTCACACGATAGTTAGTTAAAAATGTTCGTGACGTCGCCTGGTGCGTGACGCTTGATTTTTGGCCCTTGTTTGAAGCAGCTGGGGCCAGGATGCAAGGCCGCGTGTACAATGCAGATATATAGTATGTACATGGTTTACACATGTTCTTGACGCATAGGCTCTCGATGGAAACCTGCTGGGCCTAGGAAGAAAGGCTGTGTGTATATTACAGGTATATAGTATGTACATGTACCCATGTTCTTGGCGCGCAGCGCAGGCCCTCGATAGAAATTTGCAGGGCTCAGAAAGAAAGGCCGCGCATACAATACGCGTATATAGTATGTACTTTGTTTGCCCATGTTCTTGTTGCGTGGGCCTTCGATAGAAACCTGCAGAGCCCGGCATGCGGCTGCCATGCGGCAGCAGCCCTAAACGGAGATTGTTTGACGTATGGTGAAAATAAAGGCCCACTAATAGAAACAATGTAGGCAAATGTGAGACAACCGTGTAGCCACAATGTGGCAGACACATGGTTTTGCCATGTGCGAGCTATGTTGTCCCTATGTAGGAATCGTATAATTTCTACATGGTCTAACTGGGCAGAAATTTCCCAAAAAGAAGTGTCTGCCATATGGCATTTTCACCTGTGACCAATATTGTAATACCACCTTGGGCCAACATGGGTCACATCGAAAATCGTTATTACGAGAGTCACCAGTGATCAACTCATGCCACCTATTGAAAGTCATGCTCGGTAAAAGGCAGTTTAGTAGTTTATCATTGCCAGAGGAACTGTTTGATGATATATACACAAAACCTATATAAAGGAGGCAGTCCATACCTTTTAGAGAAAGTTCAGACCGCGCTGATTCTCTAGCTGATTGGTTCTCTGCAGATAATTAAACTTGCTTGGCCCCATAAAAGGTTCTAACCCACTGAGCTACATCTCTACTGCACAGCTCTTCGTGAAAACATTTTCGCATGCATTAAATAAGTATTATGGAACTTGTCAGGTTGGTGTGGAGTTGTCAAAGAACTTAATAATCCCCCCAGGTAACACGTAACCAGAGTTCGTTCAGAGACATCAACCAAAGGCCATGCTGCAAGCACCATCTTTGACGGCAACCAAGCTCCGCCCGCCAGCGACACCGAGAAATGAACTAAGCTTTCTAAGGCTCGAACCCACGGCTAGCCCCTCTCATCTCGCTGCCTCT
Source organism: Hyalella azteca (assembly GCF_000764305.2). Lineage (NCBI taxonomy): Eukaryota > Metazoa > Arthropoda > Malacostraca > Amphipoda > Hyalellidae > Hyalella > Hyalella azteca. The sequence continues at coordinate 49,525 of NW_025935547.1, read as the reverse complement.
ACCATTGCGCTAACAGTGGCGACCTAAAATATTATTATAGCGAACAAATTAGTGCCACAGACTGACGAAACACAAGTTTTGGCTTTCATGGTTGATTAATTGATTTTACCACCCAGTCTAAGATACCCCAAGAGCTGGGGTAACAAAGACCATCACTTTTTTTTTAAATTACATCAAAACTATGAGAGGCAGGAGCCAGCAATTTATGGTGAGTGAACCTAGAGTATAGAGTATCCCACCTAAGGGTACGCACACAGTGGAAGCAGGTTTGCCCGCGCAAGCAACCTGCTCCAACCTGCCACAAGAATGAACATAGGATGATAATGTAAGTGTTCACAGTGAAAACCTGTACGAATAGGCTTTTGTATTCTATGGTTTCAGACGCCAGCCTGAGCAGGTAACCAGCACGCTGGCAACCTGCTTTCACTGTGTGCGTACCCTAACGTAGCCTATAATGCTACGTTAGGTGGGATTTTTCATTTAAGAAATGTGTCGATCCTTGACAGCACGACGTCCTCTCATGAGCCTATTATCTCCGTCTTTTGTCAAGTGTTGAGTTAAACTATGGAATATGGACAAACTTTATTAAATATTGCACTTTTTCAATTATTGTAAACTCTCTTATTTCTATGATTTTCAAAGGTATCAAGCATTTTTTTGAACCAGGCGAGAGTCTTGACATTTAATTTAAGACTTTGCGTTACTTGCATAAGTTTAAGTTTAAATGCTGTAATAATATTCTACCGCGGTCAACGAATTGAACACAATTGTATGAAACTTAAAAATTTTAAATTCGATAATTCAGAAGCCCATGAGCTAGCAGATTCATCGTCCAAATATTCGAAATGTCGAATATTTTCAACGCCTTCACTCATATTTTTTCTCTGCTTTCCCCAACCAGCTCACTATGATTGCCTTCACTCAGAGAAATAAGCGATACTTTGTCCAAATATCGATGCAGTTTTTGCCCGTGTGTGGGTCATCCTGACCCAGTTAGCCCCAGCAATTGTTATGATGAGTTCGCGTTCTGTAAGCAAGATATCACTACTTGGAAAATATTATATTTCTGAAAGTAAAAGCGTAAGTGGCTGGAAATGTTTGTCAATGTGTAAAAATATTCCAATGGGAAAATTCATCTATTTTTCATTCATTTAAAAATCAATTGACAAAGATATGTTGGAAAGGTAAATTTTGTTATACATCATTTCTACCAGAAAAGAAGTCTATTTTGATGTTCCGATCATTTTGGAGAAGTGCATTTCTCTCTTTTAACTAAGTAGTACATTAGTTCACAATAAGTTTCTTCACTATTTGTTTTTTAGTATAGAATCACCCTTTAGCTTATAGAGGCTTACATTTGTAATTTTTTATCGCCTGTTACGTGTTTTTTCTTGTAACATATGTTCAGGTCAATTAATGAACAATATCGATCATTCTTGATATAACAAAAATGAGATCTAACAAATACTCAGTAAATCTTGAAATAATAGAGTGTGCAATATGCAGGTGCCTATCAACATGTGATAAATGTTATCAGTTCTCAGAAACAATCAGCATTATCGCTTCTATTGGCCGCCTTCGACCATTAGTCTTGCGAGCAGTGATGAACAGCAGTGCTTTCCTGGAAAACTTATGCGTCTCTTAATATTGCTATTAAAATCATTATTATTCTGATAATTATTTTATCAATATACTATTATTGTTATTGTTAATTATATCATTATTATCTATATATTTTTATTATTACTATTATTAAATAATTTAACGCTATCCCATCACATCTTAGTGCACCAAATTTTATGGGTGCATTCACTTGACTTCACGTGTTGTGCGTCATGTGTGTATATGATATATGCATGAGATCACTTATGTATTATGACTTCATGTGTTGAACACTGTCCAACAGTTGTATTCTTTGGCGTCTTATGTTGAATATTAATTAATTATTCTACACCTTGACTTATACTGAGTATAATATACTTTTCTTCACCTCCAGGATGGCTAAAATGAACAAAGTTGCGTGGATATTTCCGTGCCTAGTTTGGCTTGCAGTGACCAGCGTTCCTCGAGTTAAAGGGGTGAGTTACGTGATCAATTAAGGATTAAAATTTTAATAAATTATGAGGTTTCTTATTTATTTTCACATTTACATAGTAAGTCATGGATGGTTAAAATATCGCAGAAAATGCATCTGTTAACAAGTATTAAAGTGAATATTTCACATATTTAACACATTTTTTTTCAAGTAAACGAAATAAATTAGCAAACTTGAGTTATTAGCACAGCTTTAGCCTTATTTTAGTCTAGGAAATACAAACATTGTCTTCCTCAATCAAGATCAAATCAAAGAAATTTGTTGCGGTAAAATTTACAGAATTAATTTTTTACGTTAATGAAGTTAACGGAACATTTCAAATGTAAAAATGTAAATTAAATTATCATGAACAATTTTTCGAGTCTGATTCATTTGTTCATAAGTTGATTTCCACGATCGAATTTCATTTTACTTAAAACCTTGTCATTTTGTTGAAAGTTTTGAGTTTTGACATTTATAATATATTCCAAAAAGTTTACTACAGCAAAAAATTCATGTGACATTTTAATTTTGTTCATTATTTGAAAAATTATACCCTAAAATCTCGTAAACATTATATACGCCCCAGTTTTTAATTCCACTTTTAAACAATTTAAAATGTTATACATGACGATATTATTCTGAAGAGGAGGAACAAGCTCGTGAGTAAATATTCTTTTGAGCCCCTGAGAAAATTATCACCAATCTTACTACTAAATTTTCTTCCAATACTTACTGTTACTTTCAATACTTACTTCTAATACACACTTCCAATACCTACTTCCAATACCTACATCCAATACCTACATCCAATACCTACATCCAATACCTACATCCAATACCTACATCCAATACCTACTTCCAATACCTACATCCAATACCTACATCCAATACCTACATCCAATACCTACATCCAATACCTACATCCAATACCTACATCCAATACCTACATCCAATACCTACTTCCAATACCTACATCCAATACCTACATCCAATACCTACATCCAATACCTACATCCAATACCTACATCCAATACTTACTTCCAATACCTACATCCAATACCTACATCCAATACCTACATCCAATACCTACATCCAATACCTACATCCAATACCTACATCCAATACCTACATACAATACCTACTTCTAAAGCTTACTTGAAATACTTGCATTCAATATTCACGGCCAATCCTTACATTCAAAGCTTACTTCCAATACTTACATTCAATATTTCTTTCTAATACTTACTTCTAATACTTGCTTTCAATACTCGCTTCCAATACTTACAATACTTCTAAAACTTATATCCAATAGTTACTTCTGTACTTGCTTCTAAAACTAACTTCCAATAATTACAATACTTCTAAAACTTAATTCTAATACTTACTTCTATACTTGCTTCTAAAACTAACTTCCAATATTTACGATACTTCTAAAGCTTATATCCAATCCTTCTAAAACTTACATCCAATACTTACTTCTATACTTGCTTCTAAAATTAACTTCCAATATTTACAATACTTCTAAAGCTTATATCCAATACTTACTTCTAAAACTTACATACTTACATCTCACGTTCATTTCTCCATGGAAAGGGAGCCGGTGTTCCGTTACCTGGAGCAACTGGTGGGCTTACCAAGGCGCAGGTCGTAGATGCAAGTAAGTCGTTATGTAGCGTCAACTGTTCGAGTGAACATGACTAGAAATGATGGTAGAACACTTATATCGCTGTCGAATTTATATTCATGATGAAAATAATTCTCTCAATAATAATAACACTTTTTGAACATATCAGAGGCACACATTTCCATTAGCGAGCTAAATGAATATCAGTGGATTTTGTATTTAGGTTCTGAACCTTTGCTTAGTTGGATATTTTCTTCATCTAATCAGTTATTTTATCATGATTTTGGGACATGACACTGAAATTTACTGCAAATACCTTAATGGCGTCATTCATTCAGGCAATTAATCTTATAAAATTCCTAATGTTATAAAGATTATGAATTTTTCTGCAGACTTGAAAGTAACGGCACGTTATGCGACAAGACTTGAAGTGCAGTGGGAAGTGAATTCAAATGAACTGATACAGGAGTGCTTGTTGACTATATTCTACGGGTCAACGCAGGATGTCAGAGATTGTTTGCAACCGTCTCGACAAACTAGCGAAAAGTTCCAAGATTCCGTGTTCGATTATACTAAAAAATACGGCAGAAATAAAGCTGTTGCTCGATCGTCGAACGAAGAAGACTTCGCCCCTTTGAGTTTGCAAACTCAAATGAAAGGCAAGGATTTAAATTACAAAGGAGATGTTGAAAGGAAAACAAACTTTATGGATCAGCTAGAAGAAGGTCGAGAAAATTCGGTCGTGTTCTACAACATCACGGGTTTGGATGCCTGTACTTCATACGACCTGCAGCTCATCGTTGTTCCCATTGGATTTAATACAAATGACACAGATTCATATTACTACCGTGACTCGCTAGAGCAGGAAAACACAGGACCTGATGGTTAGTTTGGAGAATGTTTTGTTAAAAACAGGTATTAATATATTTAATTAGGTTGATGTTTCAGTCAGTGTGACATCATGCCTTTATTCAATTATTATACCTGACAGCTTCATATGGATCCTGATATTATGCAGAGTAACAATTAATGTTTATTAAAGGCATCCATTATTGTTAAAATACCCATAATGATCTCGTGATTGTTTAATTATTATCTATACATACATGTATACTCTTCACTTTTTATGATGGCTATTTAAAATTAGCATAAGAATTGGTGCAGTATTGAATGAAATTTGTGCTTCATTTTATTTGTATATTTAATACACACTGACCATGTCAAAAAACGAGAGGCGCTAATAAAGTTTAGTTTGTCACTTAAAGGATATAGCCTCCTGAACACAGCATCAAAATATTATTTCATCCAGTTGGATTTACCAAAATGCCCGTGTCCTTTAATATTTGGAAACAGAATTTAGTCTCTTCATTAAGTTACAAAATTAATACTTGTGAATTGGCCGTGACGGTGTTAAAGGAAAATCTCATGTGGTAATAGTTTATTTCATTGTTATTATTATTCCATATGATTTATGAAAGAGAATCGTTTCCTCCGCATAGAAACTCTGCCTCCGAAGCAACTGTCCTGTTCGATCAGTAACCTGTTCGACTTCAAACTAAAATTTTAAGTTTCTATATTTCTTATTTAATTTTTGTCATTATTTCGTATGACTCATGAAAATAAATCCTCTTCTCCGCATAGAAACTCTGCCTCCGAAGCAACTGTCCTGTTCGATCAGCGAACAAAATGAAGATATCTGGATTTTCTCATGGCAAGACCCAATGAACGAATGCCCAACGTCGAAGTTCAATGTTGCTTGGACCGCCCAGAGTCGCTGGAGTTCAGCGGTTGCCAGCATGTCTTATGTCACCATAGAACACCAAGAACAATTTATCGACTTTCTAGCGTACGCAGATTACCATTTCGCAGTATCTGCCGACTACGGTGATGTCACTAGTGCCAATGGAAGTATTGTATGCACATCACCTGAAAAAGGTTAGTAAGAAATATTGTAAGCTCTATTGTTTATATGTGAAAAAGAAGTATTTTTATTTCAGTGACTACAATTCGATTTTTGCAACTACATAATTAATTCTTATGGATGTGAAATTATACAGTTTTCTTGTTCCTATTTTAAACTTCTTGAAAATTTGCAGTAATTTCGTTTTTTTATTCAAATTTTGGAAATTCATAGTGTGGTCATCTTGAGCATATTTTACTGCTTGCATCGTCCCAACCTTATAGTTATATTTGTTTTTGAGTTTCAAAACCGTTCTCGATTTTCGACTATAGAAATAAACTATACGTTATTATCTCCTAATTTGTTAATTGTTCTCCACTGTTACTAAAAACACAGCACCAAGTGCACCTCAAAATGTGAGAGCCACGGGCCACGATCAGACTTCTTTGCTGGTTGAGTGGGACGCCCCGGTAGCTGCGAATGGCATCATAAAAAGTTACGTCGTATTCATGAATAACTCAAAAGAAAGCATCTCTGTTGATGTGATTTCCCAAGACACGTTTTACGAAGCAACAGGACTCGAATCCTGCCTCAACTACTCCATCGAAGTGGTGGCTGTTAACGGAGCTGGATATGGACCGCCCAGCGATATGATTACGCATTTATACGAAAGTGGAGGTAACAATCAGTTTTTATTTTAATCAATCAATTCAATTAATATCAATAAAATCAAATTTTTATTCTGTAGGCGAATATACTAAAATTAATTTTAAAGGTTCATAAATCATCTTCTTTGTCATCTCGGTAAATGCTCCACTTGAAACAAACTTTAGCGACGAAAAATTCGAGTGGAGATCTTACTTTCCTAGCCGAGGAATTCCATTTGTGTTGTATTGCAGAATGTTAATACACAAACTAGCAGCATTTTTCATTCAATTCGAACATAGACTTAACTTTAACATTTAATCTACAATTTCTTCCAGATAACTGTACTAAACGAGCGTACATGACCACTCAAATGAGAGACAAAATCTTACATTTATTACTACAGTATTATTTTTGAAATTAAATGAATCTATTCATCTTATCAATTCGAGTTAGTACTGATATGAAAAAATGATATTACCTGAAATACTTCGTTTCAACATAAGTAGGCTAATAAAAATATACTGTTTATTCAATTGTTTCCAATTTCAAGTTGTTACCTTCTGCGTTACATGATTTCTCTGGAACTTAAATCCACGGAATACTAATAGACCACAAGTTTTAAACTTTTTCTTATTGTTTTTATTCGTCTCCTGCGAAATTTTCGTTTTATTCATTTCAGAAACACTAACCACATGGTTTTGATTAATTCAGAACAAAACTTTGTCTACTACCCGACAACAAACAAATATAATTTTATAGGAAATGTTCCTCATATCCATGCTTTCGCATTAACGCATTTTTGCAATCTCTAACATTTTAAAATTTTCTCGATAAGTAATTTTCTCATTGCATTATTTTCAATTTCAGGGACTTCAAACCTTGAGTTTATAGTTTGCCATGTCAACTCATCGGGAGTTTACACTCAATGGAACCCAATTTATCGTGATTGTAAAGAGTCTTCGTATGAAGTATGGTACAGTCTTTATATTCCCTGGAAAAACGAGACTAGGAGTGATGAGACAACCGTGAATGTGAACCACTATGACCTGCCTGCGACGGATTTCTACCCCGGGACGGAGTACAATATCATTGTAGCAACAGCAGATTTTAGCTTAGAGAGTGGATGCGCCGTAAATTCAAGTGACACAAGTAAGTTCATTTTAATGTAGTGCTTAGTTTTTCTAAGTAAACAACTTTATAGGAGCTATTGCATTTTGATTGGATTTTTATTTGTTTTGCATGTTCATAACTCAGTTTAACGAAGTTAGTATTGTTAATTTGTAATTTTAAAGGGAAAAATAAAAACTGTGGATTATCAAGTTTGTAAGATTTTGAGCCAATCGAGTTCTATTTTTAATATATATTTTTGTTTTTCGAGGTAACATTAGGGTTTCGCCTCAAATAAACTTATATATTAAAATGCTATTATTAATCGAACTCTCATAATTGCATAGTAAAATGCTTAAACTTATATAGTGATGCTACGTTCTACAGAGAGCAGCCCACCGTCAATTACCGAGCTTTCTGCCACGGTTTCTTCGGTCTATGTGAAATGGTCGCCGCCTGAGGAAGCGAACGGTTTGATCCAAAGCTACATCATTTCACTCACTGGGGACAACGGTCAGAGCCTACACGAGTTTGTTGACGGGTCCACAACACAAGTGAATGTAGCGGAAAAAATTCTTTCTGGCACGAGCTATGAGGTGGAGGTGGCCGCAATCAACGGTTTTGGCGAAGGCGAGTATTCAGCACCAAAAACTGTGACCACCCTACCAAGCCGTTCATAACCTTCCGAGGGAATGAAAAAGTATCCTACTAGTAAAATGTAGTTTTGATAATAAAGAGACAAGTGCCACAGATCTGATTTGTTTGCTTTCATCTGGAAAATATATAGAATTTCGTTTTTTTTAACTCTCGTATTGTACTGGCAGGTACAATGCGCTAGTATTGTACAGGTACAGACTTGTAGGTACAGTATATTGTATAGATTAGACACGCCTCTAACAAAAAAAAAGGCGTGCGCGACCCTACATTAGAGTCGCCTAGGACTCGGACCGCACTTGAATCAGATTCTCTTTGACCGCTTCGGCTCAGGGTTCCAAGAGCAGCCTCTGGACAGCTTGCTAGCTCGATATGACTCGGCTCGGGCCAACCCTTGTCATACTCTCAGGCGAAAAAATAGTCAGACAGGAGATTCTGACCAGAAACTCATTTCGATCGAATGGTCAAGCAGATCGACACAGAATAACTTTGCGCCGAGTGTAGCGACTATTCGGCCGAAGCCTGGGCGGTCCCTGAATTTTGATAGAGGTACGTAAAGCATGAACAGACTTGTTCAGCTTCTGGCTCAGGTATATAATGCAAAACATGGGATGTATGTTAGTTTGCACATCAAAATTTGAACATGATAGAAAGGATCAAATGTATTTATAATTTGAATCCAGAATTAACATTGTCCACACATACGAAAAAAATGGCTGTTTGCATACATTGATGCAACGGTATGCTGATGGCTCAGAAGATGGTTAAACTAATGGAAGGTTGACCCACGGTGATGACGATTTTTCGCCGTTCTGCGCATCTTTAGAGTGACGTCACTGTGGGCACAAAATGTAAATATTATAGATCAACACATTGTTTTTATGTCATATTGAAAGCTTTAAAAAAATTGACCTCATCAACATACCCCAAGAAAATTTAATTACTAAAAATTATTAATTTTTTTCAATTATTAAATAATGACTAATTAGTAATTATTTTGCTTAAAATAATTTAAATAATTATTGTAAGCAAAACCTGCGTTATAAATAAGTTTAACGTCACAAGAGCCAAGGTGACGTCACAGTTGTAATAACAAATGACATCCGCAAGGCGCAGCTGCACTAGGGAAAACCTTGTATTAGTTCCACCACGAAAAAAATTTACCGCATTAAAATGGCCAAAAAAATCTATTTACTGCAACTAGTCTTATATAAGCATTACAGGTGTTACAAATCAGTTTGAATCACACGGTGACGTCAAAAGATGACGTCACAACGAGCAAGTTGACATCACGGGTGGAATAACAAATGACATCCGCAAGGCGCAGCTGCGCGTGGGTCAACCTTGTATCAGTTCAACCATGGCTCAGAAGACATCGATCTTTCCATCACATAGGGTCGGTCATGCATTGACATCATAATTATAACGCTAATATAAAGTCGATATTGTTTCAGTAAAATTTTGCATTTTAGGCATTTGACTGCATGACTTTCATCATATTTATCAAAATAACGCAATAATTCTGTCATAGTTTAGCGTGTATTCTCATTTATCGGGGTACATATTCCGATTTGCATGACATTCAAGGCAAAAATCGGACATACAGGGTAAAATTTCCATTGCATTTTACTTGGCAAATTAAATTTATTTAGAAAAATATGACAAATCGTTATCAACAGGGAGAGTCAGCGCGGATCTTCAATTGTAGCAAATGAAAAAAAGTTAATTTTTTTCATTTTGGAAAATGAAAAAAGGGAAAAACATTTTTCGTTCAGATTTCGAAATACCGAACAAGTTCAGGGAAAATTTATTTTTTAGCACCAATAAATAATGAAGAGTTCTTATGATGGTAGCCAATAATAGCCACGCCATCAAATAAAACGAAGTAACGTTGTGGTTTTCAATATTACTTATTTATGCAATACAATTGTGTAAAAGTAACATGAAATATTGACATCACGGGTGGAATAACAAATGACATCCGCAAGGCGCAGCTGCGCGTGGGTCAACCTTGTATCAGTTCAACCATGGCTCAGAAGACATCGATCTTTCCATCACATAGGGTCGGTCATGCATTGACATCATAATTATAACGCTAATATAAAGTCGATATTGTTTCAGTAAAATTTTGCATTTTAGGCATTTGACTGCATGACTTTCATCATATTTATCAAAATAACGCAATAATTCTGTCATAGTTTAGCGTGTATTCTCATTTATCGGGGTACATATTCCGATTTGCATGACATTCAAGGCAAAAATCGGACATACAGGGTAAAATTTCCATTGCATTTTACTTGGCAAATTAAATTTATTTAGAAAAATATGACAAATCGTTATCAACAGGGAAAGTCAGCGCGGATCTTCAATTGTAGCAAATGAAAAAAAGTTAATTTTTTTCATTTTGGAAAATGAAAAAAGGGAAAAACATTTTTCGTTCAGATTTCGAAATACCGAACAAGTTCAGGGAAAATTTATTTTTTAGCACCAATAAATAATGAAGAGTTCTTATGATGGTAGCCAATAATAGCCACGCCATCAAATAAAACGAAGTAACGTTGTGGTTTTCAATATTACTTATTTATGCAATACAATTGTGTAAAAGTAACATGAAATAGAATAAACTACTCAGTCTTCTCAGATTTCAGTAGACAAATTAAATTTATTGCCCTTTTATGAACTTCGCTGGCCACATACATATTTATCTCGAGGGTGATAAAATATAATAACCAGCAAAGCAACTACCAGCCAAAGAATTAATTTTCAACCCAAAACTGATGTCCCAAGCTAAAATAACAAAATAATAAAATAATTTTTCAAGTACGCAGTGGCGATATTAATTTCAGGTAAGTGAGTTCAGTTGATTTTGAATTAGGTAATTAACCGATAATTGCCCCAAATAGACAGGGATACCAACCAAACTCGAGGTATAGGTAAATTTTACAGCGCTGAAGTGGCTGTAGTAATTGCGTGTTAGAGAAATCAGTTGTTTATGTATTTAGTTCATATATAGTGTAAGCTTCTAAATGAACACTAATGTCGATTTCTAACCGGAAATATCAACAGTTCAAATTTTCTGAATATTAAAAGATTCTTTAATGTGGTCAGCATTTCTAACCGGGAATATCATCCATTACATAGTTTTCTAAATATTAAAAGGTTCTCTAACGTGCTCAGCAGTCATTCAGTACATATCAAAAAGACATGAAATCGGAAAAGCGACAACCGTATTATCATTCTTATACCAAAGTCAATTTCGTGATAATTTCCATATCGTTTTATTGTCTTGGAGGCTTTATACAGCATCTGTCTCATAATTGTTGGAGAAATAAATTTCAGAGGTTTTTCGTTACTATTTCATGTGTGCGCTAACTAAACTGTAAGTTTAACCAAACTGTAACCTTTGGTGTTAATCCAATTTGAATACCGCAGTTTCCCATACTAGAATTTGAAGAAACATATTAGCTTTAGAACAAATAATTGATATTAAAACACGCTATGCTTATGGGGCAATATTTTGATTTTTTATGTTATTTCATTGTAAACCAACTATACAGACGCTAGAACGACTTTCAAAAATTATTCATAACCAAAGCCAATTGACTATTTATTGAACGATGATGTTAACAGAGTGGCATCCCTGCTTATCAGGAAGGTGAGCGTAACATGATGCTGTTAAAATAATACGTAGAATATGTACATATAATATATGCTATTAATATGTATGGTAACAATAGTGAAATTGATTTCTTACGGCAATCTACAAGCATATTGTCCTTTTAAGAATTGTATATTCCTCAAGAAAAAATTCAAATTCTGTCAGGTAATATTACTTATATTTAAGACGTATATAAGTGTCAATATTTAGACAATGTATTTCTCTGAGTGCAAAAGTTGATGTGACAAGAAATGTTTGCCAAAGTGTATATAGAGTTTAATCAGATGGGAGTCTATAAATAAATTGACAAAGATACTAAGATATGTTATAGAGGCAATCTTTTTAGATTCCGTTTCTACCCAAAGTGAAGCTAATTTTGATGTTTCTTTTCATTTAGATAGAAGTTAATTTTGTCGCTCTAACAAACATTAATTAATATTAAGTTCCACCATCGTTGCTTGGGTGATGGTGTTATGATTTTTTATTCATACATTAATTTTCTAAGCTCATTAGCTTAAATTTCAGAGCTTCACGTGAAAAGTTTTTCGTAACCTGTAACACGTTTTTCAATCTTTCCTGTCATGACTCAATCGGTAAAAATATTAATAAACAATACCGATTATTCTTGAAGTGACATGAATGAGATCAAACAAACATGCAGTTAATCTTGTGCTAATGAAGCATAAATTATGCACGTGCCTATCAACATATGATAAATCTTATCAGTTCACAGAAACCATCATCGAGAGTGTTCTTCTACTGATGATTATTTCCGAGAATTGACATGCACTGCGCATTTGCAAACAGTGATGAGCAGCAGAGACTGAGCAGTGGAGTTTCACTTGAGCAGTGGAGTTTCTCTAAAGCAGTGGAGCTTCTCCTGAGCAGTGGAGCTTCTCTTTAGCAGTGGAGCTTCTCTTCAGCAGTGCAGCTTCTCTTTAGCAGTGCAGCTTCTCTTTAGCAGTGGAGCTTCTCTTGAGCAGTGGAGCTTCTCTTGAGCAGTGGAGCTTCTCTTCAGCAGTGCAGCTTCTCTTTAGCAGTGCAGCTTCTCTTTAGCAGTGGAGCTTCTCTTCAGCTGTAGAGCTTCTCTTTAGCAGAGCAGCTTCTCTTTAGCAGTGGAGCTTCTCTTTAGCAGTGGAGCTTCTCTTTAGCAGTGGAGCTTCTATTGAGCAGTGAAGCTACTCTCTAGCAGTGGAGCTTCTCTTCAGCAGTGGAGCTTCTCTTTAGCAGTGGAGCTTCTCTTTAGCAGTGGAACTTCTCTTTATCAGTGGAGCTTCTCTTTAGCAGTGGAGCTTCTCTTTAGCTGTAGAGCTTCTCTTTAGCAGTGGAGCTTCTCTTTAGCTGTAGAGCTTCTCTTTAGCAGTGGAGCTTCTCTTTAGCAGTGAAGCTTCTCTCTAGCAGTGGAGCTTCTCTTGAGCAGTGAAGCTGTTTGTTGAAAATTGTTCGACAATTGTACACCTTGACTTCATGCGTTGAACATAGTACAACACATATATATTTAACTTATGTTTAATATTTTTCAAGAATTTTACGCATTGGTTTCATCATATATTGAATATTGTAATATATGTTTACCCTTCCAGGATGGCTAAAATGAACGACATAGCGTGGATATTTCCGTGCCTGGTTTGTCTGGCAGGAACCAGCGTTTTTCCAGCTGACGGAGTGAGTAATATAGGCAATTATTGATTAGTTATTGATAAACATGAGACATAAATACATGGAAATAGCATTTAAAAAGCTCCGGATAAATTATGAGGTTCCTGATTTCATTTCACAGTAATGTAGTAAATCAGAGGGATCGTGATTTGATATTTGCAAAAATTCTTCAGGAAAATAATTGTAAAGTAGATGTTTCAAAATTCATAATATGGCTAAGATATTTAAAAATTTCAGTAATTATGTGATAATACATTAAATAGACCATCAAACTTGAATAATAAACTCATTTTGAGGTGTATTAAAACATTGAAGATTCTAACATTGTCTTCCACAGCAAAAATCAAATGAATTTGCTTTGGTAAAACTTCAAGCATTAACAATTTTTGTTAAGAAATCATCCTAAAAGAACATTTTAATAACTAAATGTTGCGTTTTTCATGCGCAATTAGTTCTAAAACTCACTTTATTAAACTAAATTAAACGCAAAAAAATTATTTATACTAATTTTCATTTTTAAATCTTAATCTAAATTAATTTAAATATTATACTCTAAAATCTCGCGAACATTTACAAAATCTGATTTACAAGGATCAAGCTCGTCATTGAATATTCTTCTGAGTCCTGATTTTAATATCTGCACTAGACTTACTTTCAATACTCATTTCTATTTATCAAAGTAACATAATTTTTTTAATGTAAAGGTAGCCGGTCTTCCGACTTCTGGAAAAACTATTGGTCATACCAAGGTCCAGGCCGTAGATGCTAGTAAGTTTTTTAGAAAAATATTCTGTCACACATAATTATTTGGAATCTTAATTCTAAATAACACCAGGAAAATTATTGTAGAATTAGATCTCACGCTTTCATTCGCGTGCTGCTTGAATAACCCTGGCCCTGAAGATTGACTTAAAAACTTTTATTAATTCCCTTATTAGTCTTTTGATCATAATTTTGATACACGACACCCCAATCATATACAAATACTTTATTGACGTAATTCAATGCAAACAATTAATTTACAGGATTTCATTATGTTTTAATCATTATCATTTTTTCGTTAGACTTTACGGTAACGACGCGATATGCAACAGCACTTGAAGTTCAATGGGAAGTGTATCCGAATGATGAAATTCAGTATTGCAGCTTGGACATCATTCACGGGTCAACGCTAGATACACGAGATTGTTTGCAAGCGACTACAAAAATGGCTGAAAAGTCCGCTGATTCCGTGCTCGATTATTCGAAAAAATACGGCAAAAATAATGCCATTGCTTCAAAATTTAATGGAGAAGCCTTTTCTCCGTTGAATTTACAGAGTAAATTAAACGGCAAGAATTTCTGGTACGAAAAAGAAGTTGAAAGAGACACAAGCTTTATGGACCAGCTGGACGAAGGTCGAGGAAATTCGGTCGTGTTCTACAACATCACGGGTTTGGATGTCTGTACTCCATATGACCTGGAGCTCACCATAATTCCCCTGGGATATGAAACAGATTCATATTACTACGAAGGCGCGCTAGAGAAGGAATATACAGGACCTGATGGTTAGTTTGAAGAATGTTACGAATATAAGAGGTAATAATATTTATTCAGAATCACGTTTCGGTCAGAGTGACATCCTTTCCTTGATCATTGGCATGCCTGAAGCTTTAAAACGGTTCAAGATATTGTATATACTGAGTCATAAATATAATTAATGTTTACCAAAGGCATCCATTACCACTAAAGTGCTTCTAGTTGTTCTGCATCCTTTCATTATTAATTTGTTGCTATGGTTTCATTTCGTTACGATGGTTTTTTAAAGTTAACATGATAATTGGTGCAGTATATATAGTGGAGTTTTTCTATTCCAATTCTTCTTTCAATACTCAACGACCACGTCAAAAAACGAAAGATGGTGTTGAAGTTTTGGGTATCACTTAATGGGAAATAAATCCTAGAAAGAAGAAGCAAAAGTTTATATTTTCAGCTTGTATATATAAAAAATGCAGGTGTCTTTCGATGGTTTGGAAATAGAATTGACTTTGTTCATCGAGTTACTAAAATGCTTAGTCATTCTAACTTGCGGCCAAGCAATTTAAGTGATAGTCCAAAAATAATTAAAAAAATAGTAATACAATAAAATGTTTTCGATGTCATGAAAGTTAAATTGTTAATATCATATGAGAACATAAGTACCTATATAAACAATATTCATATTCTAAAATAAAGATAGTGTCCCGCAATGGTTACATAAAATGGAATTTTTTCATGTATTGCCGTGTGAAACCAACTCTTAAGGCTCTATATCTTATTTCCTTTTTGCCATTATTTCAGATGACTTATAAAAATAAATCCTTTTCTCCGCATAGAAACTCTGCCTCCGAAGCAACTGTCCTGTTCGATCAGTGAACAAAATGAAGATATCTGGATTTTCTCGTGGCAAGACCCAATGAACGACTGCCCAACGTCGAAGTTCAATGTTTCCTGGACCGCCCAGAGTCGCTGGAGTTCAGATTTTGCCGGCTCAGGACTGCCAATTATAACAACAGAACATAAAATAGAATTCAGCGACTATCTACCGTATGCAGATTACTTTTTTTCAGTGTCCGCTGTCCATTATAATGTCACAAGCGACAATGGAACTACTGTATGTACATCGCCAGAGAGAGGTAAATAAACTGTACTGTAAAGCGTCTTTTTAAGTAATGTAAGTTTGAAAAGGAAGTATTTTTATGTCAGAAATTAAAGCTCGATTCTTACAACTACAGAACTTTTCATGTATGGTTGAAATAGTATATTTGTTCAATCATCTTCTTACGTATGATAAATTATTGATTTGTCTTTCTAATTTTTAGAATTTATTGAAACTTGTTTAAAACTCGGAAAATAATAGTGTGATCACATGGAATAAACTTCACTGCTTGCACAGACCCAACATGAAAATTATATATATTGTTTGGTTTCAAATCGTTATCGATTTCCAACTTTATAAGAAAACCACAAGTTGTTATCTCCTAATTTGTTAATTGTTGTCCACTGTTACTAAAAACACAGCACCAAGTGCACCTCAAAACGTGAGAGCCACGGACTACGATCAGACTTCTTTGCTGGTGGAGTGGGACGCCCCGGTAGCTGCGAATGGCATCATAAAAAGTTACGTCGTATTCATGAATAACTCAAAAGAAAGCATCTCTGTTGATGTGATTTCCCAAGACACGTTTTACGAAGCAACAGGACTCGAATCCTGCCTCAACTACTCCATCGAAGTGGTGGCTGTTAACGGGGCTGGATATGGACCGCCCAGCGACATGATTACGCACTTTTTCAAGGCTGAAGGTAAAAATCGATTGTTATATCAGTCAATCAATTCAATTGGATCAAATTTATTCATATTCTCTGTTCAAATTTAGAATTAAAGTTGTTGTAACAGGTTTAAAATCATCATCTGATAAGATCATCAAACGNTTCTCCACTGTTACTAAAAACACAGCACCAAGTGCACCTCAAAACGTGAGAGCCACGGACTACGATCAGACTTCTTTGCTGGTGGAGTGGGACGCCCCGGTAGCTGCGAATGGCATCATAAAAAGTTACGTCGTATTCATGAATAACTCAAAAGAAAGCATCTCTGTTGATGTTATTTCCCAAGACACGTTTTACGAAGCAACAGGACTGGAATCCTGCCTCAACTACTCCATTGAAGTGGTGGCTGTTAACGGAGCTGGATATGGACCGCCCAGCGACATGATTACGCACTTTTTCAAGGCTGAAGGTAAAAATCGATTGTTATATCAACCAATCAATTCAATTGGATCAAATTTATTCATATTCTCTCTGTTCAAATTTAGAATTAAAGTTGTTGTAACAGGTTTAAAATCATTATCTAATAAGCTCATCAAACGAGCGTACTTGTCCACACAAAAGAGAGCCAGAATCGTATATGTTTTTGACTCCAATATCACTTTAAATTTTAAATAACTTATTTATTCGTCCCGAGTCTTTAGATGTTAGTATCTAAGTGAAAAAATGATACCACCTGAAATATTTCATTCTAACATAAGTAGGCTAATAAAATTATTTCTTCTTCGACCGAGGGTTTCCCAGTTCCAGCTGTGACTTTACTGTCTGTATGTATTACGTGATTTCTCGAAAATTTTATCCAACCAATATCATGCGAGAAATCACAGGTTTCATTTTCTTCTATTGTTTCCATTCGTCAATTACAAAATTCCAGTTTTATTCACTTGAGAAACATTCACCATTTAATGTTAAAATTTTACAGAACAATATTTACTCTACTTCTATGGAAGACAAAGAAATTTATAGAAAATGTTCCTTACATCCATGCGTTCACATCAACACATTTGTGAATGCCTAATATTATTTTCATTCGTTCCCATTGCATTTTTTTCCAATTTCAGAGACTTCAAACCTTCATACTTAATATTAATGCTACGTTCTACAGAGAGCAGCCCACCGTCAATTACCGAGCTTTCTGCCACGGTTTCTTCGGTCTATGCGAAATGGTCACGGCCTGAGGAAGCGAATGGTTTGATCCAAAGATACATCATTTCACTCACTGGGGACAACGATCAGATTCTGCACGAGTTTGTTGACGGGTCCACAACACAAGCGAATATCACGGAAAAAATTTTCTCTGGCACGAGCTATGAGGTGGAGGTAGCCGCAGTCAACGGGTTTGGCGATGGCGAGTATTCGGCGCCACAAACTGTGACCACTCCAACAAGTTCATAAACTTTCGAGGAAATGAGACGTACTTTGTCAAATGTAGCTTTGATAATAAAGCAATAAGTGCTATAAACCTGATTTATTTCTTTTCTCCTGGTAAATTATAGGACTTCATTTTTGAACAAACTGTAGCATCATCGTTCTGGTAGGTGCAGACTTGTTCAGCTTTTAAGAAACATAGAAAGGGAATTAGTTTGCATGTATTAATTTGAACTTTTTAGAAACGCTCAAATAATTTCGATTTACAATTAAAATTGTCCTCACATACGGACACCAATGGCCATATATTGAATACATTGAGGCAACGGTATGATGGTGGCTTAGAAGACATCAATCAATCTATTAATATGGTCAGCCATGAGTGGGGAAGCCAATGTATGTCAGTCAAATATAAAAACTACTACTGCGTCAGTCAAATTTTGTATTTTAGGCATTTGACGGCAGGACTATTATCATATTTATTGAAGTAACGCAATATTTCTGTCATAGTTTAGCGTGTATTCTCATTTATCGGGATACATATTTCGATTTGCATGGCATTCAAGGCAAAAATCGGACATCAACTTTATTCTCAATGAAATTCTAAGCATGACAAAGACGAGAGAAAGAAAATAAAGAGGATGAAATTTCCATGGCATTTTACTAGGGCGAATTAAATTTATTTAGAGAAATTTGAGCAAATCGTAATCAGTATGGCGAGTCAGCGCGGATCTTAAATAGTAGCAAACGAAAAAAATGGAAACGACCGACATAACATATAATTTCTTTACATTTTCGTTCAGATTTCGAAATCCCGAAGAAGTTCCGTGAAATTTTATTTTTACCGCCAATAACGAGACATTATGAAAATGACCAATAATAACAACGCCTTCAAATGAAAAACAAGCAACGTTGTGGTTTTTACTATTATTTATTTAGTTAAACGCTACAGTGTAAACGTAAAATGGAATAAAGCAAACTACTCAGTCTGTCTCTTATACACATCTAGATGTGTATAAGAGACAGGAATATATAGTTCGTGGTAGTGAACTAATAGGATTCTGCAACAAAAATAATAAATAANATCTCCACAACACTCGAGAAATGTGTAAATTTTATAGCGCTGCAGTGGCTATAATAATTCCAGGTTAGAGAAATCCAATGTTTATACATTTAGTTCATAAAGTGCAAGCTTCTTGATGAAAATTAATGTCGTTTTTAACAGGAAATATCACCCATTTCATATTTTCAAAATATTGAAAGGTTCTCTAACGTGCTCAGCAGTCATTCAGTACATATCAAAAACACTCAAAAAGTTTGAGTCAATCAGGAAAAATATTATTATACAATATAAGTTATTCTTGAAGTGACCCGAATGAGATCTAACAAACATGCAGTTAATCTTGAGCTAATGAAGCATAAATTGTGAACGTGCCTATCAACATATGATACGTCTTATCAGTTCACAGAACCCGTCATCGAGAGAGTTCTTCTACTGGCGATTTTTCCCGAGTATTGGCATGCAGTGCGCATTTGCATACAGTGATGAGCAGAATAGGTTGAGCAGTGGAGCTTCACTTGAGCAGTGGAGTTTCTCTAAAGCAGTGGAGCTTCTCCTGAGCAGTGGAGCTTCTCATGAGCAGTGGAGCTTCTCTTGAGCAGTGGAGCATCTCATGAGCAGTGCAGCTTCTCTTGAGCAGTGCAGCTTCTCTTTAGCAGTGGAACTTCTCTTTAACAGTGGAACTTCTCTTGAGCAGTGCAGCTTCTCCTTAGCAGTGCAGCTTCTCTTGAGCAGAAGAGCTTCTCTTGAGCAGTGGAGCTTCACTTGAGCAGTAGAGCTTCTCTTTAGCAGTGCAGCTTCTCTTTAGCTGTGGAACTTCTCTTTAGCAGTGCAGCTTCTCTTTAGCAGTGGAGCTTCTCTTTAGCAGTGCAGTTTCTCTTTAGCAGTGGAGCTTCTCTTTAGCAGTGGAGCTTCTCTTTAGCAGAGCAGCTTCTCTTTAGCAGAGCAGCTTCTCTTTAGCAGAGCAGCTTCTCTTTAGCAGTGAAGAATCTCTTTATCAGTAGATCTTCTCTTTAGCAGTGGAGCTTCTCTTTAGCAGTGGAGCTTCTCCTTAGCAGTGCAGCTTCTCTTTATCAGTGGAGCTTCTCTTTAGCAGTGCAGTTTCTCTTTAGCAGTGGAACTTCTCTTTAGCAGTGGAGCTTCTCTTTAGCAGTGCAGTCTCTCTTTAGCAGTGGAGCTTCTCTTTGCAGTGGAGTTTCTCTTTAGCAGTGCATTTTCTCTTTAGCAGTGGAGCTTCTCTTTAGCAGTGGAGCTTCTCTTTAGCAGTGGAGCTTCTCTTTAGCAGTAAGCTTCTCTTTGGCAGTAGAGCTATTTGGCATAGGAGCTTCTCTTTAGCAGTGCAGTTTCTCTTTCGCAGTGGAGCTTCTCTTTAGCAATGCAGCTTCTCTTTAGCAGTGGAGCTTCTCTTTTAACAGTGCAGCTTCTTTTTAGCAGTGGAGCTTCTCTTTGGCAGTGGAGCTTCTCTTTAGGAGTGGAGCTTCTCTTTGACAGTGGAGCTTCTCTTTAGCAGTGAAGCTTCTCTTTAGCAGTGAAGCTTCTATTGAGCAGTGAAGCTTCTATTGAGCAGTGGAGCTTCTCTTTTAACAGTGCAGCTTCTCTTTAGCAGTGCAGCTTTTCTTTAGCAGTGGAGCTTCTCTTTAGCAGTGGAACTTCTCTTTGGCAGTGGAGCTTCTCTTTAGCAGTGAAGCTTCTATTGAGCAGTGAAGCTTCTATTGAGCAGTGAACCTGTGTGTTGAAAATTGTTCGACAATTGTACACCTTGACTTCGTGCGTTAAACATTGTACAACAAATCTATATCATAACTTATGTTGAACATTTTTTAAGAATTTTCTGCATTGGCTTCATCATATGTTGAATTTTATACTATACATTTACTCTTCCAGGATGGCTAAAATGAACGAAATTGCGTGGATATTTACGTGCCTGGTTTGCCTGGCAGGAACCAGCGTTCCTCAAGCTAACGGAGTGAGTTATGTAGGTAAATAACGATTAGTTATTTGATAAAAATCAAAAATAAGTACATCAAATTAATATTTAAAAAGCTACGTATAAATTATGAGGTTCCTGAATTCATTTCACATTTATGTAATAAATCAGAGAGATCGTGAAATTTAAAATTTGTAAAAATTATCCGCGTAATAAATTGTAAAGTAGATGGTTCAAAATTCTTAATATGGCTAAGATATATGAAAATTTCAGTAATTATGTAATAATAGAATAGATAAATCATCAAACCTGAATAATAAGCTCATCTTAAGGTTTATTCTTACATTGAAGATACTAGCATTGTCTTCCAAAGCAAAAATCAAATACATTTGCCTGGTAAAACTTCTAGAATTAACAATTTTCGTTAAGTTGATCTTCCTTACGAACATTTCAATAACTAAATGTTGCGTTTTTCATGCGCAATTAGTTCTAAAACTTACTTTATTATACTAAATTAAATGCTAAAAATTAATTCTCATATTTTTCGAGATAAATCTCAATCTAAATGATTCTAAATATTGTACTATAAAATCTCGTGAACAACATTTACAATATACTTTCAAATTTCAATGGTGATGTTAGTCTCTTTGCAAATATAATTGTTGACGATATTTTTATGAAGAGAAGGATCAAGCTTGATTATTGTTCTGATCTCCGATTTGAATATCTGCACTAGACTTACTTCCAATAATAATTTTCCTTACTTATTTCTGAATGTAAAGGTAGCCGGTCTTCCGACTTCTGGAGAAACTATTGGTCATACCAAGGCCCAGGCCGTAGATGCCAGTAAGTTTTTTTAGAAAAAATGTTCTTTCATACAGAATTATTTTGAACCTTACTTCTAAACAACAANCAGTGACTATCTAGCGTATGCAGATTACTTTTTTTCAGTGTCCGCTGTCCATTATAATGTCACAAGCGACAATGGAACTACTGTATGTACATCGCCAGAGAGAGGTAAATAAACTGTATTGTAAAGAACCTTTTTAAGTAATGTAAGTTTAAAAAGGAAATATTTTTATGTCAGAAATTAAAACTCGATTCTTACAACTACAGAACTTTTCTTGTATGGTTGATCTAGTATATTTGTTCAATCATGTTCTTACGTATGATAAGTTTTTGTTTTCTTGTATGGTTGAACTAGTATATTTGTTCAATCATCTTCTTACGTATGATAAATTATTAATTTGTCTTTCTAATTTTTAGAATTTATTGAAACTTTGTAATAAGTTCAATTTTTGTTTAAAACTCGGAAAATCATAGTGTGATCACATGGAATAAACTTCACTGCTTGCACCGTCCCAACATNGTCACGAAAAGTACAAGAATCGGCAACAGGCCATGGGCCTATTTCTTCAATGCCGACACTTCTATTCTATTATTTTTTATATTTTATATATGTTCTCGTTCATCGAGGTTGTTCGAGTGTTTGATCTGTATTGAATTCATACAATAAAGTACTACATTTTAATGAAATGCATATATTTATATAATAAAATGCTTATACTTATAGAATAAAATGTTCATACTTAATATTAATGCTACGTTCTACAGAGAGCAGCCCACCGTCAATTACCGAGCTTTCTGCCACGGTTTCTTCGGTCTATGCGAAATGGTCGCCGCCTGAGGAAGCGAACGGTTTGATCCAAAGCTACATCATTTCACTCACTGGGGACAACGGTCAGATTCTGCACGAGTTTGTTGACGGGTCCACAACACAAATTAATATCACGGAAAAAATTTTCTCTGGCACGAGCTATGAGGTGGAGGTGGCCGCGGTCAACGGGTTTGGCGATGGCGAGTATTCGGCACCACAAACTGTGATCACTCCAACAAGTTCATAAACTTTCGAGGAAATGAGACGTACTTTGTCAAATGTAGCTTTGATAATAAAGAGACAAGTGCTATAAACCTGATTTATTTCTTTTCTCCTTGTAAATATATGGGATTTCTGTTTTTTAACTCTCTTATTGTACAGGTATGAACACACATTTTTGAACAAACTGTAGCATCGTTCTGGTAGGTGCAGACTTGTTCAGCTTTTAAGAAACATAGAAAGGAAATTAGTTTGCATATAGTATTGTTAACTTTGTAGAAACGCTCAAATAATTTCCATTTAGACTTAAAAATTGTCCTCAAATAGGGACAGCAATGGCTAGTTGAATCGATCCATGGAATGGTATATGATGGTGGCTCAGAATACATCAATCTATTAATATGGTCAGCCATGCGCGATCGACCAATATGTGTCAGGCAAATATAAAAGTTTCTACTGCTCCAGTCAAAATTTGTATTTTAGGCATATGACTGCAGGACTATTATCATATTTATTTATTCTAACGCAATATTTTTACCATAGTTTAAGGTGTTTTCATATCATTTATTCGGATTAATATTCCCTAATACGAAGTCATCGATTATCCGGTTTGCAGAGCATTCATGCAAAAAATCAAACATTGCCAAGTTTATCCGTAATGAAGTTTTGCGCGTGAATGACGTAAAAAAGGAAAATTGAATGATAGAATTTTCGAATACGTTTCACTTCGGGGAAATAATAATTAATTGCGGAATCGCTCATTTGGAGTAAATCGTAATCAACACGGAGAAAAAGTACTAAGCGTGAGTTTTTATTATGGCAAAAGGTAAAAAAAGGAAAATTATGGAAAAAAGGTTTGACTCTTTTCGCTCAGATTTCGAAATCCTGACAAATTTTCAGAAAACGAGGATTTTCATCACCAATCACAAGATGTTATTGTTAGTGACCAATAATGATCACGCCTCGACATGAAAAAAAAGTAAAGTGTGTTTTTCTTTAAACAATTTATTTATAAAGGTTAACTGAGTAAACGAAAATTGATTAGAATAAACTACTCTAACATTTTTGTAATATAGTGCGATTAAACACGCCACTAGAATTTATTCCATGTCATGCACATTGACATACAGGGCAAAACTGAACACTTAGCTAGCTTTTTTACCCTAGATAGACGCGGGAAAAAATTATAAATTACCCCAATGGGACATTTTGGTATGTTCCCCTGTCTGGGTAATAGGTCTAGAGCGCATCCCAAGACTAAAAGTGGCTGACACCGAAGTGGCTGACACTAAAGTGGCTGACGCTAAAGTGGCTGACAATGAAGTGGCTGACACTAAAGTGGCTGACACTAAATTGGCTGACACTAAAGTGGCTGACAATGAAGTGGCTGACAATGAAGTGGCTGACAATGAAGTGACTGACACTGAAGTGGCTGACACTGAAGTGGCTGACACTGAAGTGGCTGACACTAAAGTGGCTGGCACTAAAGTGGCTGGCACTAAAGTGGCTGGCACTAAAGTGGCTGACACTGAAGTGGCTGACACTAAAGTGGCTGACAGTAAAGTGGCTGACACTAAAGTGGTTGACACTAAAGTGGCTGACACTAAAGTGGCTTACACTGAAGTGGCTGACACTGAAGTGGCTCACACTGAAGTGGCTGACACTATGGTGGCTTACAGTGAAGTAGCTGACACTGAAGTGGCTGACACTGAAGTGGCTGACACTACAGTGGCTTACACTGAAGTGGCTGACGCACTAAAGTGGCTGACACTGAAGTGGCTGACAGAAGATAAAGCAGTTCGACATTTTTACGTGCAAGTTAGTGCAGGGTAATCTACTGTAGCGCGATCATTTCTAGTTGCATAATATATCAGTTTGCGGAATTCAGGCTAATTTTATAACGAGATTTACACAGTTTTAATGCCTGGATATGAATATAGCGATAAGTTATTCACAGTTCAGTATGCCATGATGGAGAAGTATGAAGTCGTAATTATAACATCAGGCAAGTAAACTATGTATGTTCTTAGTGGGCAGGGTGGCCCAGTGGTTACAGTTCAGAGTACCTACCGTGATTGGCGCAGAGAGGCGCGGGTTCGATCCCAGCTCTGTGCGCCAGTTTCTGGTCAGAATCGGCGAGGCCGGGCGGTTAAGCACGGCAGAATTGTTGCAGTGAGTTGCGAGTTCAAGACCGCAAAAAGCTGTGATTGTCCTGCGATGTTAAGAATCGGCGACAGGCCTACGGCCTACTAAACGCTGAAACCGCTATATAAATTCTAACTGAATGGATCTTATTGTCCAAATAGTGACTCACACTTTCTGCACGTAGCACTGATGTAATCTTTTTGCAGTATCTAATTATGCCAGGTTGACCAACACAATGGCTAAAACTGAGTCACTTTCTGGACCAAGTTTTGCTCATTTATTATTGTGTGTGTTCGAGCCTCGGACCTTGGGTAGTCTTAGAATTTATTTTAATTTAGCGTCTTTAGTCATAAAAAACGTATCTCATGAGAGACAACACGAACACTTTTTAATTAAATTTATATACACTGAAACAAAATAGTTCAGATAATTGGCCATTGCTAAAGCCAGGCAACGTAAATAGAGCGAATGGACGCAACCAAGTAGATGAGTTCAAGTCCTTGCGAAGGAAAAATCTTCACTAAAATATCCTTAATGACGACACATTTATTTTTGAAGGAAAGGAGATATTTTCATCTCCAATTTGAGTTTCGGAAATCTAAATATATTCACTATTGCCGTATTATAAAAAAATGTTTAGGAGTTAATCTTAATTACTTACGGCTCTTCAAGCTACACCCACCAATCACAGACGAGAATTTGGCCGCTACGTGCACATGGGCTGTAACGTGAACTTTAGTTTTGATAGGACGACCACAGAATAATGTACTATTTTTCATCAACATGTTCGGAACGCCGCACATATCGGTAACATATGGACCAAACCCCAAAATTTCCCCCTGTTTTGAACAGCGCATGTGGGGTGAACATGTACTGAACATCAAACTTGTTACTGAGATGTTCAGAACAGAAGTTAAATCCCGAACATGTGAACAGCGGAACATGTCCTCAACATGCTCCAATAAGGGCAAGAGTTAAGCATGTTTCGAGAATTGTACAAATGCTGAGCATGTACAAACGCTAGGTAAGATGTTTATTTATATGCAGTGGTCAAACTCCAAGCTCCAAAACATTTATATGTAGTGGTCATTTATATGTAGTGTAGCCTACAAACTCCCGGTGATGACAGACAAAAATGAAATGCAGGAAGTTATCTATAAATGATAAATGAAAAATAATATAAAGGCGAGAAAATTTCAAGGAAAATGTATTTTCAGAAGGATAAATAGACGACGAAATCCGCGAGTCCGCGTAAGGATTGTAAAAAAAAAACACGAACGACATTCTAAAATATAATTTGGATTCTCAATACTGGGGAAAAATGTATTCAATTTTGAAAATGATTATACAAGCCAAGAATGAATGTTAAAAGCTGGAATTAAATGTTATTAGCCGCACAAGTAGGTGATAAATTTTAATATCAAAATAAAATAAATAAACAGACCTATAATAACTGTCACTGGCCAGAAAAACAATTTAATAGAAGGTAACAGAATTTGCTAGCTAAAAAAAGAAACTACCAGCCAAATATTTTACTATCCAAAATGATGTTCCATGCTGAAAATAACTGTACTACAAGTATTAAAAATAATTGAAAATAATAATTAATTTTAGCTGCGTTTATAAGTTTGCAAGAATGTGATATTATAACACAGTCGAAATGGCGGGTGAATTTCCTGAAATTTTTTAATAAAAAAAAAAATGCCTTCAAACAGTTAATACATACACGATTCCCCTGGCATTTCAAACGGCCTTCTTATATGTGCTTTTGAAAAAAGTGCATTCATTAACTGGTACGAAAAATCATTGGATAACGTGCCTTCAGTATCAGGGAAGCCAAACCATCTCAAATCCCATATTGCGAAAAAAAAAATTTATTGAAGATAAATTCGTAGCGCAGAGGTAATCCCCTTATTACGTACTTGGTTAACAGTTGGAACATTCAAGTTGTAAGCGTTATTATATGATTCATGTTAGCTTGTCTTTACAAGTGTAAAAACATATGTAATAATGAGCAGGATAATATTTAGACTAAATGACGTCGAAAACAAGGTTTATTTAACGTTGATCCAAAGAAAGGTTTGTATGAATTTACGTTCCCCGATTCGCTTTCAGTGGTCACTTTTATACCAAATTAAACAGAAAATCCGGCACAAATTATACCAAAAATCTGGCACAAATTATACCAAAAATCTGGCACAAATTATACCAAAAATCCGTCACGAATTTGACCGAATTATACCGAAAATCCGGCACAAATTACACCGAAAATCCGACACAAATTATACCAAAAATCCGTCATGAATTTGACCAAATTATACCGAAAATCCGGCACAAATTATACCAAAAATCCGGCACATTTTGACCAAATTATACCAAAAATCCGGCACAAATTATTCCAGAAATCCGGCACGAATTTGACCAAATTATACCGAAAATCCGGCACAAATAATACCAAAAATCCGGCGCAAATTATACCAAAAATCACTAACAATGGCCAGGCGTTTACAGATGATGTCTTCAAAGAATTTCAGTTTATTTCACAACACAATTTACACACACAATACAGGGGACAATATCACACGCGTATTGTACATGTTTATACGGCAGGCTGTGCTACAATTACCTCGGGTGGGCAGAAAATTACCCTTCATATTCACTCAGAGAAATGTATGGTTATATTGTCCTAATAGTAACCCACTTATTTACCCACAGGACGTAGCACTGATACACACTTTTGTTAGGCCAAACTGAGTCAGGATGACTCACGCAAGGGCAAAAAATATAACCCAGTACTCACTGCAGTGAGTGACAGAGAGCGCATTTTCTCGTCGACGAAAACGTGAAGTCACTGACAGACAGACGGACGGACAGGGCGAGCACAATAGTGCATTTTTTCCATAAATGAGAAAATGCGCTAAAAAATGCATCGAAATTTGGACACAGTCTCACTTATTTCTCTTGGTCTACATGTTGCGGGATCCCCAGAAAAAAAAGAATTTATATAATGATATAAATTAAAAAATAAAAAATAGATGCATACCAGGAGCATAAAAAACAAGATCTGCTTTGATGAGTTCAATGAGAGTGAACAAAGTAAATCATACAAGTAAATAGTTGCTATACTAAATGATTACATTATATAATAAGGTAAGCGTAATGAGGGATCAAATGAACAAATGGTAACGCCGAGACTGAAGAAATAATTACATATTTCGTTCGTCATATTTACAGCTTAATTCTATACGAAGAAGGCGGCATTAGCTCTCAGTAATCTATATCATTAAAGAACTTATTTTAGTCAAGAACATATTATTACAGAACCCATTTTAATATAGAACTTATAATAATCAAGAACCTATATTAATCAAGATTTTATAATAATCAAAATTTGCTTGAAGTTGTTATTACAGAATCTATATTATTACAGAACCTATATTATTATAGAACCTATATTAATAGAGAACTCATATTGATCAAGATTTTATGATAAACAAGAGTTGCTTGAAGTCATTATTACAGAATCTACATTATTATAGAACCTATATTAATATAGAACTTATATTAATCAAGAACTCATATTAATCAAGATTTTATAATAATCAAAATTTGCTTGAAGTTGTTATTACAGAATCTATATTATTATTACAGAACCTATATTAATATAGAACTTATATTAATCAAGATTTGACAATAATCAAGAGTTGCTTGAAATTGTAAGCAAGTAACCGACTAAAAACCTGTTAATCACTAGTGAAAATTATTCATTATATATTTTTGCGAAATTATGGGTTATGCTGCCTCGGGTTGACCAAGTAAATGGGTAAAAAAAGTATTTTTTTTTCTGGACATTGACTCACTAATTTCGGACTTTATCACACACTGAATTCAAATTCATGAAACACGAATAAAATTGGAACCATGGATATGACAAGCGCGGCAAATAAAGCTTACGCTCTAATTAAATTTAATGTTTTACATAAACAGCCTTTCAACTTCAACTTACATTATCACCTTACTTATATTGTACATGCTTCATAATTTCAATTGTCATGGTTCGTTACAGTTGCATGTGAAAAATTTCCCTAGTTATCGCTATTATTTATTAGCGAATAATAATTTTCGAATAAAAATAAGCAAAGTTCATGGAAATTTTGGAAAACCTAATTATCGTTCCCGTTTATTAGCGAAAAATAATTTTCGAAGTTCATGGAAATTTTGGAAAAGGCGTCATAAAAACTGGACCAGTATTGGCCAGGTGCACACAAACGCTACGATGCTATACGTTATATGGTCATCTTTCTCCGTATTATTCGCATTTTCATGTTTCTAAACATGTATATTCGTCTATATTTGTGTACAAGAATTCATACAAATTTTACACATTTGTATATATTTGTCGACAAGAACTCATACAAATATTTTTATATTTCTATAGATTTAGTTACAAAAATGTCTATTGGCAGGGGTATATATGATAGTTCTGATAATCTGGCATCACTTTTATCCCCATGAGAATATTTATCAGGAAAGTATTCAATATTACTCACTATTGTTCAATAATCTTCAATAATATTCAATATTATTCAATTTTATTCAATATTATTCAATAGTATTCAAGGACAGTTAGTTTTTAAGTATCATCAATAAGTAGTTGAGTGAGAACAATTTATTTATTTTACGTTTCATTAATAGTGAGAACCATTATTTTAATTAGTTGACGAGTTTCATTATTAAGTAGTTTAGCAGAAATGATTTATTGCTGCTTGGTGACCATAGATCATGGAACACAATTTACTTTCAAAAGCAAAACATGAATAATAACTTTAAAAAATCGAAAAAATATTCGTATTCTGTATTTTCACGACATGATACATATTACCGACGTAAATACGTCAATTTCCGCTATCGACCATCATAAAAAGTTTCAGGAAACTAAATTACCTGTGATCGGATATCATAAAATCAATTACCAAAGTCAATCTTAAACCAAATATTTCTTACAAATAAAATAAATACCAAATATGACAGAAAATAAGCATTGTTGGCCAAAATCGAGCCTTAAAATTTCAGTTTAGTTTCCATACTTCCAGACGGTCGACAAACGTAGAGGCGAAAAAATAAAGTTATTGAAAGGCAAAAAAGAAAAGTTATTGATATGCAAAAAAGAAAAGTTATTGAGGCAAAAAAGAAAAGTTATTGAGAGGCAAAAAAAAAATTTATTGAGAGGCGAAAAAGAAAAGTTATTGAGAGGCAAAAAAAAATAAAGTTATTGAGAGGCAAAAAAAAAAATTTATTGAGAGGCGAAAAAGAAGTTATTGAGAGGCGAAAAAGAAAAGTTATTGAGAGGCGAAAAAATAAATTTATTGAGAGGCAAAAAAGAAAAGTTATTGAGAGGCGAAAAAGAAAATAAATTACCACTTTTCCTTATAAACTTCTGATAGACATCAAAGTTAAGTAAGATACACACAAACAATCTCCCGAGAATGTATGACCGAGTTTCTCCTAGTAGGAAGTTCATGCAATTTCTACCAGAAATACAAAAATGCAATCAACATTAACAATATAAGAAAAATCATACTTTTAATGTCAAATCTGTATTTTTGGAAATAGCCTCCCGTTTTGTAAAAAAAATCCTGAAAATGTTGCCCAATCATTCTTTGTCAGTAACGAAAAGCTGACATCTTGCAATGCTAAATTACAATTAAAGTTCTGCTAGACTTCGAAATAAATATTTTACGCAATTGACTCCACGTGGAGCTAAAATGGATCAAGATTTTAGATTGGATCACGATTTTAAGTCCGAGGTCACGATTGTAGCGATTAAGATAATGAACGAATGCCCTGGGGCACTCGAACTAATGGAGACTAAACTGATCTAGATTGCGATCAAGATATCTCAACTATCCGTAATTTCAGGCGAAAACAATAGTGAACCGAAAAATCAAGATCATAATCTGAGAAACTAAGATCGATATCTAGGCAACCAAGATCATGATATAGACAACTAAGATCGTGATCTAGACAACCAAGATCGTGATGTAGGCAACCAAGATCGTGATCTAGACAACCAAGATCGTGATCTAGGACAACCAAGATCGTGATCTACAACCAAGATCGAGATCTAGGCAACCAATATCGAGATCTAGGCAACCAAGATCGTGATCTAGGTAACCAAGCTCGCAATCTAGACAACCAAGATCGTGATCTAGACAACCAAGATCGTGATCTAGACAACCAAGATCGAGATCTAGGCAACCAATATCGAGATCTAGGCAACCAAGATCGTGATCTAGGTAAGCAAGCTCGCAATCTAGACAACCAAGATCGTGATCTGGACAACAAAGATAGTGATCTAGGCAACCAAGATCGTGATCTAGGCAACCAAGATCACATCTAGGCAACCAAGCTCGCAATCTAGACAACCAAGATCGTGATCTGGACAACAAAGATTGTGATCTAGGCAACCCAGATCGTGATCTAGACAACCAAGATCATGATCTAGGCAACCAAGATCGTGATCTAGGCAACCAAGATCGTGATCTAGACAACCAAGATCGCGATCTAGACAACCAAGATCGTGATCTGGACAACCAAGATCGCGATCTAGACAACCAGACGAACATTTTCAAGGCCAGTTACCTACTACATAACGTGATCGAAACCAGCAAAAGGTAATATTAAGTTATGAACATGCAGCTTAACAATACAACATCTCAGGGTTAACTACAACATATTAATTAACATTCATTTTAACTATACAACATTTCAGGGGTGACGCGAAACGATTTTATGTTCTGCATCAAATTGTGATTCTACGGTGCGCAAAATAACATGTTCCAAACCTATTAAAAAATTACGGCACCTAATAGAAAAATCCAGAATGGGTACATATTTAAATTTTACACATCATTTTGACTAAAAATAAATTAATTAATGGAAAAAGGTCATCATCGTTAGCGGCAGGCTGCTTGGAAGCAATTAGAACTATACATTTATTATATATTATTTATACATGAGAGCACTGAAACTATGATGTCACTAACTTCGGAATTCGGATCATGAAAATACAGAGAGAATAAAAGAAATGTTAACACATAAGAAAAATAAAATGCTAACGAGTTTTAAAACTTGTAACCAATTACACAGCCGACGACACCTCACACTGACAACTTACTTCTCAATCATTAAACGCGACGCAAACGTAAGTCATTTGCTACTATAATATTCCTACCACAAATATAACTCAGTCATTTACCAAGACAAAGAACCAAATAATTATTTATTCATCTCTACATAATAACTTAACCCACAACTGAGACCTGCAGTCAGACACCGCGAGCTCAGCGGTGGGGCGCTCAGGAACAATCCCCCTAGGAGCGCGAAATCCCATAGGACTTCTGACGAGCACAGACACGCGTCAGAAGTCCACCCTGAGGGGATGATGAATGCTCCTGCTACACGCTAGCACCTAAACGAGAGCACTGCCTAGATGTAAGCACCTAGACGCCCTAGTAGCACCCACCTCGCTCCTCAGGCGTGAGGTCCTCATCAGAGTCCTCCTCTATAGGCGGCGGTGTGATCATGGACCGGGGAGGCTGGCCGCATCCTTCTTCTATGCTGCAAAGTGAAATATTGAGTATTTCTCTGCTTATGCTTTGCATTATTGGTATAGTAATGTGCATTATGACTAAATTACAAACCAGTTAAAATCTTGTGCACAAATATTAGTACACGTATTTATCTTGTGCAAAAATATTACAAATATTTATCTCTTGCACAAATATTAAGTATTTCTCTGCTTATGCTTTGCATTATTGGTAGAGCAATGTGCATTATGATTACATTTTAAATCATTTTAAATCTCAGTGCAGAAATGTATAAAAATATTATTATCTTGTTTTTAAAAAATTAAAAATAAAATCCATAAATTTTAAAATTTTCCATGTAGAAAGAGTAGGTAAATCAAAGTAGATGAATTTATTATATGTAGTTACTATGATAAATGAGTTAAGTCTATTTACAATCAAACATCGAATTTCATGAGAAAATTACTCACTTTAATTTGATTTCATTGCCGGACGTTTCTGAGCTACACTACAAAGATATTGCCACCTCCTACCTCCCAAGACGACTTTCATCAAAATGCTTTTATTAAAATTATTAGGCATATTAGTGGACGATGGAATAATTGACATTGTATAATTGGTGATTTATTCATGATAATGTATAATGTAGCCTCAAACTGTGGGGCTGCAGTGCATATATTTTTGAGGTGACGTGTAGTGAACATTTAAGGTAACTCGCCCACTAAAGTGTTCAACAACCCATGGTGGATAGTCTTTAAATTGTGAAGTCTATAAATGAGGTACCCTATACCAGTACTTAATTTTATGAATAATATTTTCAATTTTATGGAATAGTAATGTTTGAATCCTTCAAGAAAATAAACTCAACTTACAACTGATTTCCACAGTGTGTTTCAGTCCTGCTTAATCGTATACTTTTGTTCAAAATAGCACCAAGGTTTCAAAATATTACCTCAAAAGCCACTTGAAATCAAGAAAAATTGTTCAATCAGTTATTAATACCATAGTAATCATATACATAAATTTAAAAATATAAGTTACATCACATATAGGCACAAGTAATTACTAACACAAATTATTCATGCCACAATCATCAGAATCTTCAAGCCAATTTTTTTCATTTATTCATAAGTCAACATATGTCATAGATTCAACATTTCACTCACCATTGAGCTAGAATGCTGGGATCAAGCCCATCTAATTCATCTCCTGAGCCTGACATGTCTCTGTCCTTGAAGTTGTATGGGGTTTTGGGTTCTTCTATTTTCATGTGGCCATAATCTTTGTCTGCGGGATGCAACGTTGCAAGTATGTTCATCTCATCCCATTTGGTGCTTGCTGCCTTGTGTCTGTCAAAATAAATTATAATGCTACTTTAGGAACAGAAGAGGCCATGTCTCGTTTTTTAAGTTTTATGGTTTATAAACAAACATACGGTAAATAATAAATTTATATAAAAAACATAAATTGGGAATGAGACAAGTGGTATTGAGTCTAATGGCTGGTGCTGATTTCAAATCAATATTGCAATAAATACCATATTTACATTTCAATTTCTAATATTTGCAAATAATTAAAGAAATTTTAGTTAGATAAGTATTGCTTAATAATGGAAGGAATTTGAGTTAGATACTGTATTGCTTAATAATTGGAGATATTTCATTTAAATATTACTTATTAATTAGAGAAATTTCAGTTAGATAGGTACCTATCACTTAATAATTAGAGAAATTTGGTTGTACAAGTAAAATAGTTGTATTCATTACCTATATTTCTGTAATTTTGCACACATTATATGTATTAGCTTGAATTTTTCTGGAAAAATTACTGGACCAACATTGCTCAAAGCCCCCATAGGAATAGCACACAATTATCAGTAACCTAACACAACATGTGAAATTTAAATAAAAATAAATTTAGCCCATGACTAACATTATAAAACAAAAATATTACAATATAACAAAGAAGTTAATATCAGTTATACATATAGGTATATGGTATTTCTACATGGAAAAAAATGAACATACTCTCTTCTCTCGGTGCTTTCAAAACTGGATGAGTTCTTCAGAATACTTTTCCTTGGCTGTTTCTTGAGGTTTTCAGCCATGTTTAATCTGAAAATGACAAAGTTTTGAATAATACATAACAATATGCCAAGTTCATAACTTAGAATGACAATAGCAAAGAAATCTCTCAAAGAATATCCTCAAAACTGAATAAATTTTCTATTTGGGACTTGGTACACATCAAGTCTAATTAGGCGCAGAAATTCTTTGTTGGTGATGACAGTGAGAGAATTAATTGAATTGTAATACCGGTATGTGCTATCAAAGTTGCTCACAGTTGGAAAGTTAGTTTTCAAGACAATGTGGTGCAAAAAGTCTGATATATACTTAGGATAGCACTTGACATGAATGTGTTAGAACTTGACATGAATGTGTTAGAACTTGACATGAATGCATTAGAACTAGACATGAATGTGTTAGAACTTGACATGAATGTGTTAGAACTTGACATGAATGTGTTAGAACTTGACATGTGTTAGAACTTGATATGAATGAGTTAGAACTAGACATGAATGTGTTAAAACTTGACATGAATGTGTTAAAACTTGACATGAATGTGTTAAAACTTGACATGAATGTGTTAGAACTAGACACGAATGTGTTAAAACTAGATATGAATGAGTTAAAACTAGACATGAATGTGTTAAAACTAGACATGAATGTGTTAGAACTAGACATGAATGTGTTAGAACTTGACATGAATGTGTTTGAACTAGACATGAATGTGTTAAAACTTGATGTGAATTTGTTAGAATTTGACATAAATGTTAGAACTTGACATTTTGTTACAAGAAAAAGTGGTGTGTAGCTGGCAGAAAACCTTGTGGAGCATTAACAAAATTTCACAAAAAGGCTCATATAAATAAAATAATATTAAAAGGTAAAATATAAATAATACCATAAAAGGTAAAATAAAATAATATTATCATAGGTAAAATATTAACAAAACAACAAGTTACTTACCAGGTCAACCTTAGTTAACAGGCTCATGAAAGAATGGTTTTCTGAAATCAGGCACATAAGGTAATATCAAGGCAAGCTTGAAAATATACAAGTACTTAGTTTACAAAGTAAGAAATTCAGGCATTGCAACTAATATAAATAATCTGTTCATTGGTGTTCAACATTAAAACTTGCAATAATGGTGGAGGTCATTCAATTTCCAGCAGAGTAGCTCAGTCTCAGAGTTAGTAAAGTCTTTAATATTTTTAATCCAGATATAGAGTACTGAGCAGTCTGAACTTGAGTTTTTGATGACATATGTATGCAATGCAAGAGAAAATAAGACAGTGCAGTTAAGTATTGTTTTACAAGTGAGAAGTGACCCACTTTAGCTGAAGAATTAATTTTTCCTCTCACTCTGATGGATAATGGATCCATGATGATATCAAGTAGGGAAATTCTAATCTTGGGACATTGGTCAGTGCCTGGACGGAACTGGAATTTTCTAACATATGAATGAAATCTTGTCGCTCCAAACAGGCCTAAAATAATATCTACCCTTCCAAAGGCAATCACAGTTTTCCTGCAATTTTTGGAGCCATGAAATTCCTGCTAGGTGAATTACCTCCTAAGTTCTCTTGTGAATCCTAATTGGCCAGCATGGTGGGATTAAGGAATTTCAGGACCTGTTTGGTCATTTAGCTACACCAGGAAGACCAGGGCTGGAAAAGTCCTATTTTTTCCAAAATATTACGGCTCTAATATTATATAATTTCAGTATGTATGAAATCTTGCAGTTAGAATGTCATAACTTTTTGTTTGATTAAAGAATTACGGTTCGCACTTCGCAAACATGTCATTTCATAAAATTTTCAACTTTCGCAATCTGCATTGCTCTACCGTTCTTGCCAAAATATCCTGCAAAACATTGAAGAGGAGTATATTGCTCCTCTTGCTTAATCTTAGATTATTAGGTTCTTACTTTTCATTCCTGGCACTTTGGTGTATTGCTTACTTTAGGTTATGCTTCCTAATATGGTTTGCTCTTTCCATCTAATTTAGGGCTTTTGTAACTTATTATTAATTAATGAACGCTTCCTTCCTTTGTATTTTTTTTAGATGTTGTTGTCCTCCATCAATAAATTACTAGTTAGAGCATGCAACTTGATGCAATGTCTGAAAAGTTCAATTGCTTCTGCCTTATCATCATGTTTGAAGTGTAGCATGCACCATTAAAAGTTTCAGTTAAGTTTAGTAAGCACACCACTTCTCACGCTTAGAGTGATCCTTGTCTGCACCTAATTGCTTGCCCCACCTGCACCCATTGCCTGAAGATCATTTAAACTGGAAATCATTGTTGACCCATTCCTGCTTGCTGAGCAACGTAGCTGCTCCTTAAGGGTGAGTTGCTAAGACTTGATCAGCTCAAGCATTAGTATACCTGTCCATTTCAATCTCATGCAATTAATTTACTGCAATAAATCTTGCTCATTACTTTGTTACCTGTTTAATGTCACCTTGTTCCTGTTTTGAATTGCTTATTCACTTACCTGATTGCTTTTACATTGAATTTGAATCATTACCGCTATTAGATCTCATATCAAGTGTTTACCTTGCCATACTGTACCTACTTTCTTTTCTTGTCTTGCTATGTTGCTTGGACATTTGTCCTGTGTTTGTTGCTGATTTATGCATTATTGCTTGTTTAAGTCCCAACCAAAATACTCCTAATTTGAGGTACACATCCCCTTTAACTGCCCTTAAAATCCATAGACTCTAGTCCCGTTATTTTGTTAACTTAATAGGAGCAGTTGGTGTGGGACCCAGCTGGCACGCTGTTGAGGAGACCTGGAGCCCAGACTTGCCCAGTCTTGACCTTCCTGTCCTGAGTCTTCTCACCTTCCAAACTGCAGCTCCTTGAAGATCACCTTGCTGAAGCTCATTGTTCAAATGTCAACCTAGGATTTGTTTTCATTACTCAACTAACTGAGCTAGCTGCATATTAGTCCTGTTCATGAGCAATTCTGCAGCCACTTCATTCGGATACTGGTTTAAACTTCATACTGGTTTAAACCCCTATTTGCAAGTCACTAGGAATGCCTGCCTGATGTCAACTCTTTTAGGTACAATGGGGCTTTGACTTTCAGACCACCAGGGATTTAGTTAACCAGTTGTGCAACCCACGAGTGATAAAATTGTCTTGATCTAATTATTGGTAGGTAGTGTTAGTAGATGAGTCCTTTATATGTGTGCCATTATTAGCACCTGTCACCTTCAATTTCAGTATGTATTGCAGACTAGGATGAGACATTGATACCATCAAATGGGGTAATAAAAGATGGTTTTGAGCATTTTTTTGTTAATAACTTTTCACCATGAAACATTTCTTAAACAAGTTTGGACTGATTTTAAAAGTCTTTGGGAGGGCTATCGTAGGGCATCTCCAAAAAATTCCATATGCTACTTGTAAGGTGCGAGACGCAATATAAAAGACTCCTGAATTAATCTGGAAATAAGGTTATAAGGGACACTTGAAATAAAACTAATGTTGAATGTTTGAAGCATGCAGAGTGTATTCATCTATTACTAACAGTACTCTGAAGTCCTCCTCTTCCTTTGTAGATGATGTAAATTGGGAATAAATGACATTTTCTGTTACTTTTACTTGTTTTTTCTTTATTGATATAATATTACCTTATTCATACATTACCGTATTATTAATGTGATATTACTGTATCCATGGACATGTCATTGAGCATTGACAATGACCTTGTCTACTGCAAGCTTCATATCAGCAGCCATGTAGCATTTCTTCTGTATCCTTAAGCTTACAGGATGGTTTGTAATTTTGCACAATTTTAATTGAGTCAAGTGATTTCACTATAACAAAAAAGATCGTGAAAAACATACCTGAAACAGAAAATAATGTTTTAGTAACAACCATCATATGTTTTGGAGAAATAAATCATAGTTTAGGTCAATTACTTTTCATTCTATGATGCCCGGTGCACAATTCTATATATAGCATTCTATGTACAATTTTGTGACAACCGTTGATGCACTAACTTTTCGATAAGTGAATTTTTTTCGCTGAGCGAGGTAAATGCAATCAAAATTCTTTGTTGTTAATCAACTTTTTTGTTAACTGGAACCTTAGCTAACTGAGGTTCTACTGTAAATGCATTTTTAAGGGTGTCCCTAATTAACCCGAGGGGGGGGGGGTGTCCCGAGTAGCCCCGCCATGTGGAAATGGCTGCCATTTCTTTTTGGAATGAGATAGGCAAATTCTGTCAATTACGTTTTCAAGTCGACACCTGGGTGCAACTTTTATGTAAGTAAAATTTTTTAATACGGTGAATATTTTTTTTTGTTCTAGACCTTAGCAGAGGTACTTTTTCCAAAATCGCACTTTTTGTACTTTTTTTCAGCAATTTTTCAAAGTTAGTAAATGTTTTATTTCTTGACTAGCTTTATACATAATAGATAGGTAGTAAAAATGTTGAAGTTTACACCACTATTTTTAGTTTTACAATATTTTGATTAGTTTAGCTGCTACAACATTTCTACGAAATGTCGGAGGCGCATCCCAATTTACCCCGCCCGTCCTTTTTTACCCCGTTTGACGGTACTAGAAATGTTGAACTTACGCCACTATTCTCAGTTTTGCAATATTTTATTTAGTTTTGCTACTAAAACATTTCTATAAAATGTTGTAGGACTGTCCCTTATTACCCCATTTGATGGTACTATTGGTGCTCGTTTTCTGTATTTCACTAGTCAGTGACCATATTCAGCCATGGCTCTGTTTTAATATGTTTATTCAGCCAGAGACTTTCTTGCAGTTAGCTAGCAAACCTTATTGATAGATTAGTCTTGTGACCAAGTTGAATAAGAGCCTTAACCCTTTACCGCCAAATTGGACTTTCAAGTCGCCTTTAAAAAAACTGGTTTTCTAATAATTTCACGTTTTCTTTATTTTTTTGGAAAAATTCACACCAACAAAAAAAAGTCTTAAGAATAATTTTTTACATATGTGTACATACCAAGTTTCAAAGTTATCTGTCTGTAAATAACAAATAAAATGTCCAATTTCTTGTGGAAACTTTATTTTGGTTATTTACAGACGGACTGCTTTGAAACTTGGTACACATATGTAAATGATAAATCTAAGACTTTTTTGTTTGTGTGAATTTTTTGAAAAAATGAAAGAAAACATGAAATTCTTAGAAAACAGCCAAAAAGGGGGTACTGTAGAAATCTATCTTCTCCTAGGATTTCCAAGCTACAACATTGAGACGCATATCATTTTATGCATAAGGACCATAGGTATCTATTGATTGGTCCTTGCTGTTTTCCAAAATTCTAATTTTTGTGGGTGGGGTGGACATTTTCCAAATAAATTGTGATTTCCCCCCACACACTTTCGAATACCCCCTCCCTTTTTTCAAAACATTTTCAAAACTATAACAAAATTGAAAAAAAGCTACAACTAATCTCTAGATCTTTTATATGCAAATCAAACAGTATATCTCTCATTGCTGTAGCTTAAAAACTCTGAGGAGATAGGTTTGCAGTGACAATAAGTGTGAATGTTCAGTAGAGCGTGGCAAAGTCCCAAGGGCCTTGAAATAGGCATTCAAGGTGGCATGGATACAAGACTAGATGTTACTGGAGCTGAAATTCAGTCAAGGATGGTGGAAACGACTGCATGAGCACCATCCCACACGACAGCAGCCGGGTAACTAAAGATCAGCATCTTCAGGTTGTCTATTTATGTGCCTGCCTGGTAATTTCTGCCCATCTTAAATGTGAAGAACTCCCCAACCACTAACCCTTTCGCGAACTGTCATCAAGGCATAAATCAACATACAGAGATGATTTTGATACCGTTGGATAGGTCAGAATGTCAGCTTTAATGTGAGACTAAAAACCAGAAAAGTGAAATTTGCAATTTTTGACCCAGAAATTTGGGTGGTAAAGGGTTAATCATCATTATTATTATTTAGCCAATGTAACCCATGTTTCATGTCCTATTGCTAATGTCTAGGTTTCTTTAACTCCCTTGGAGACATACGGTAATGAGTGTCCTGACAGTCCTTGTCTCTCTTGGGGTTCCTGGTTCCTGCTACCCAGTACAGTATCACCTGTGGTCAGTAACCTTCTGTGGAACCTTTCTACCAGACTGGTGAGTACTTGGGGTGTTGTTGTGAGGGGGAGTGCTTGGGTGTGCCTGTGGTGTCTATGAGAGCAATGCAACTACACTGCCTTGGTGCTGCACATCAGGGTGATTGTGGACCAGGTAAAGAGTACTTTTACTGTGCTAGTCTACTGTTGAGAAATCACAGCAATTTCTTACTGTACTCTTCTTTCCTAGACCTTTATTTATCTCTGTGCCAACCAAGACTCCTAGGCTACCAGTATTGCTTATCTTACTGTAATTTTGATTCCCTTATGTCACAGGTTAGGATGTTCTGTTTGAAATTATTGTTTACCACAACGTTGGACCCTATTGNTGAATATTGAACATTACTTAATTAGACTTTTAATTAAGAGCTATTAAGCTTTTAATTAAGAAAATTTTAATTTTGCACACAGCTTGGAACTGTAAGATGACAATGTTGATACCATTTGTCTCTTGATATTTCCTGATTGATGTCTTCCTTGTTGAAAGATAAGATCCTTCACATGCGACATGTTCATGAGCATTTCCCTGTATTAGCCTTTCCTGTTTATCAAGTCATGCCCTTGGTGACGTCAATTTGCGAAGCTATATGAGCTCTGCACTAAACCAGGAAACCTCAGTCTTGGGCTGAGAACCGTCGTGTATACGCCCATACTCCTGTCCTTAACAATCAGGACAGTAACTCTAAATTAATGTCAGAATAGAAGATACACTCTAGACTTATCCCTACTTCAACTGGACGCTGAAAACATCAGTGTTAAAAGCTCCAACTTATAAACTTATAATCTGATTATCCGCTGTCCCTCTATATCCTTGGATCCAGCTACAACCAAACCACCCTCAGGTCATACTTAATTACAATTCATATAAGGGTTGCATAGAAAAGCAA
The DNA here is from genome assembly GCF_000764305.2 of Hyalella azteca. Taxonomy (NCBI): domain Eukaryota; kingdom Metazoa; phylum Arthropoda; class Malacostraca; order Amphipoda; family Hyalellidae; genus Hyalella; species Hyalella azteca. Next base: position 7,809 of record NW_025935547.1, on the reverse strand, counting down.
CCTGTTACAGAACAAGCTGTGTGCCACTGTGCAGAGAGTGGATGAATATTGTAAGATCTTTGGCAACGCTTCAGTAGCAAAATTTATGCCTTCAGAAGATCTTGCCGACACATTTAGATTGAAATTCTTTCATTTAATATATTTGTCAGTCTTCGGCCAACTATTTAAAAAAAGTAAGGTTTCCGGTATATTGGATTGATCAGTATGCAGTGAAGCTTGTCCGGAAATCAGTTGCGATGAGTTCCCACCAAAAAAATGTAAACATCAAGTTTACGATTACCGTCGACCGGGGCTACTCGGGACAGATTTGAACGATTAGTTTTAAATAACAGTTAATAACTTCTTACGATGAAACATTTCATAAACAAGTTTAGTCTCATTTTATAGCTGATTGGCAGGGCTATCGAATGGTGTTGTCAAAAAAATTCCATATGCTATTCGTAAGGTGCCAGACACAAAATAGAGATTGTCCCGAGTAGCCCCGTCGGTTGGGGCTACTCGGGACAACGGGAATAAAACTTAATTTCAAAATATTTAAAGCATGCAGAGCGTACTCATCCATTACTAACAGTACTCTGAAGTCCTCCTCTTTTATTGTAGATGATGTAGGGGTAGAATAAATGACATTTTCTATGATTTTTACTTGTTTTTCCTTTCTTGATATGATATTGCCATATACATTAATTACCGTACATTATTGATGTGACATTATCGTATTATTGATGTGATATTACCGTATCCATGAACATGCCATTGAGCATTTACAACAACCTTGTCCATTGCAAGCTTCATATCAGCAGCCTTATAACATTTTTTTCGTATCTGTAAGCTTACAGG
>NW_025935547.1:3159-6901 GCF_000764305.2 Hyalella azteca | reverse complement strand
GGCTGTGTGTGTCTAATTCTAAGCTGGGTTGGAATTAGTTTTTATGTGTCTAAAACCACCTCTTAACTTAATCATCTATTAATTTATTTACCAACTAGAAATCAGCAAATACAAGTATACTTAAAGGATTCCTTATATATTCACAGACTTATTTAAAAGTCTCAAGCCATAATATTCTTTCTATACAAACAGTTTATCACTGTTTGGTAGAGCAAGGTCAACTATCAACTTTGACACGTTTTTCGATGGGGTGAAACTGGGTGAAGCGCACTGTCTCACTTTGGATCTCAACATTTTCCTGCCAGACGGCTCCGACCTAGTGTTTTGGCAATAGTATGGCGTCATTGGTGTGCAATGCAGCAATAGTATTGTTGTAGGGGGAGCTATATTGCTTTTTAGCCCAACCCTTTGGCTTTCATGCTCGTTTATTTAATGTCTGTGCTGTGTTTTTCTCATTATGTAATTTTTCTGTTTTTCTTCTCTAGTCCAGACAAGGAAGTAAAATCATTAATGTAAAGTAAATTCCAAAACTAAGGCATAATCCTAATGCAAAATTCCAATGAATAACTAATAACTGCACCAGTATGGGAACCTAAGCTTACTCACCACTTGAGAGGAAGTGAGTGATTATTTATTGCATATATTCATTTTATTACTCAATTAATGTTGTATTACAAATTGTTTATACTTTGTGATTTTGCTTTGTTTCTTGTTTTCTATTAATTGTGTTCAGTGTGTTTTAATTCTGCAAGCTATATATTTTGATGTTCATTAATTCTTCATTAAGCTGTTTGCTGCAATATAAGTTTGCTTGATTACTTTTTCTGCATCCATAAGCAACACAGTTGCTCTAAGAAGCCATTATTAAGGTTCTTGATTATTACTGTTTTTCTGCTTGTTAATTAATGCTTGTTCATATTTAATCCAATTCTTTATCTTATAGTCTTAGGGCTATGATGCATAAATTAATAAGTTTTACTTTCTTTTATGGCAGATCCCATATGCATCTTGTCCATGCTCCTGTTCTAGTTAGTTACATGCTCCTATGCTCCTTGCTCTTATTCTTGTTAACTCCTATGCTCCTTAGTTCCTTATGCTCCTGTGCTAGGCCATTCTTCACTCAGTTAGGCACAACACTTATTCATTTCGTAACCAAGAGCCATTTAATTGAACTGTAATCTAAATTCTGTTTTATTTGTCAGTAATAAAAGATCAATTTTAGTCTCCTCATTATCCACTTCCCAAGTAGGTTGTTGCCAACCTATCAAGTAGAAGTAGGCGACGTGTTTGCCTCACCCGCGGGAGACACGCGGCAACAGTATGAGGTCACTATTTCAACCATCAAATGCATGGAACTAAGACAAAGTTTAATATAAAGGAAAAAAGTTGAGAAGTGTAGGAATTACCTAGGGTAAACGCGATATATTCCGTCACATTAAGGACGCATCGAGAAATGATAAACTATAAAAAAATAACCGTATGCGTTACTCAAGTTCTGTTTGCTTTAGGTGACTCTCAAAAAACCGTACTTTCGCGTCGGCAATGATGAAATGTCACAAAATGTTGCCATATTTATGTAAAAGCCTTTAGAATGCAAACCTACCAAATCCCTATATTCCGTCACTGTGTGTGGCAATATTAGGAGGGACAGGGGAAAAGCAACAGAAACGAAGACACAAATCCTACCTACATAATAACTTAACCCCACAACTGAGACCTACAGTCAGACACCGCGAGCTCAGCGGTGGGGCGCTCAGGAACAATCCCCTAGGAGCGCGAAATCCCATAGGACTTCTGACGAGCACAGACACGCATCAGAAGTCCCTCCTGAAGCAATGATGAATGCTCCTGCTGCACAGTAGCACCTAGACAAGTGCACTGCCTAGATGAATGCACCTAGACGCCCTAGCAGCACCCACCTCGCTCCTCAGGCGTGAGGTCCTCGTCAGAGTCCTCCTCTATGGGTGGCGGGGTGATCATGGACCGGGGAGGCTGGCCGCATCCTTCTTCTATGCTGTAAAGTGAAATATTAAGTATTTCTCTGCTTATGCTTTGCATTATTGGTATAGTAATGTGCATTATGATTATTTACCTACATTACAAACTAGTTAAAATCTTGTGCACAAATATTACAATTATTTATCTCTTGCACAAATATCTCGTGCACAAATATTAAGTATTTCTCTGCTTTGGCTTTGCATTATTGGTATAGTAATGTGCATTATGATTACATTACAAACCAGTTAAAATCTCGTGCAAAAATATTACAAATATTTATCTTGTGCACAAGTATTAAGTATACCTATCTTTGCTTATGCTTTGCATTATTGGTATAGAAATGAGCATTATGATTACACCGTAAATTACAAACCAGTTTAAATATCAGTGAAACAAATGTATAAAAATTCAATCTTTTATTTAAAACATTAAGCATAAATTTTAGAATTTTATATGTAGAAAGTGTAACATGTGGTAGAAGAATTTATTAAATATAGGTAGTTATTAGGGTAAATAAATCAAGTTTATTTAAATACAAACATGCATATTTTGTGAGCATGCAACTCACTTCAGTTGGATTTAATTGCCTCACATTACTGAGCTACACTACAAAGATATTGCTACCTCCACCTCGCAAGACAACTTCTATTCAAAAGCTGACATTAAATTCTCAAGCTTATTGTGGGATGATGGAAGAAAGGACAGATAATTAGTGATTGACAGTCATGATAATGTAACCTAAAACTGGAAGGCTGTGGTGTGTACCTATATATTTTGGAGGTGACATGTAGTGATCATATATGGTAACTTGCCCACTAAATTATTCAACAACCAATGGTGAAATTGCCTTTAAATCCTTTGTCTGCATATGAGGTACCTATACAGGTATACTAAGTTTATGAACTGGTATTGAAACAATTGAAATGCATACTGTATTCAAAACCTTCAAGAAAAATATGTTCAACTCACAACTCATTTCTACAGTACGTAGGTACCTACACTGAGAGAAATGGTGGGGTCTGGATGACTCACTTTGATGAGTCAACCGCGTCCGAAAATCGATGCACTTTTTTGACTCACTTGCCCCATTTGTGGGTCATACTGACCCATTAAATTCCAGGCATGACTCACTTGTGACGTCAAATCCCTTATGACGCCACCCGTAGCATGGATACGTAGTTAGCATCTGGGCGTCAGAGCCTGTCTCTTATACACATCTAGATGTGTATAAGAGACAGACATAGAACTGAGGGGTCAAATCCAGTATTCAGCATCGCCTGAAATAGCCCAGCAATTAGAATTATGCATCCATGAACCGGGAAGGTAGAATCCTAGTTTCTATTGTTTCAAATATTTTGGAGATTCGAAATAAACCGAGGCGACATGTTGCCCGAGAAGTCCAGTCTATTTAGACCCTAAAAGTCTGCTAGCATAAAAACTATATGACTTCGGTTCGCAGAATTTGCATGTCAAGACCTCGTATCCGGCGTTGTCTCCGCAGATTTATAATGTTAACCTTCACCACTCGGTTTGTTGTAGTTTCTATCTCATATGATTTAAATTTTGTACATGATCGCAATGATTAATATGAAATACAGGTACATTTTATTGGATAATGTGCACCTACTATAAATGAGTTGTGCTTTCGTGTTCGAATGTCAATGAATGTTTGTTTACTGGCATTGTATTTAGCATTCTCTTAACATTGTCATCAGATTGATAAACCACCTGACCTCTCCTTAAC
>NW_025935547.1:0-1761 GCF_000764305.2 Hyalella azteca | reverse complement strand
AGCTTATCCTGTGAAGGATATTTGGTGCCCTAGGGATTGCATGGCCTTTGTTAAACACGCACATGGCCTTTGTTAATAAAATTGAGTCTTGTGAATGGCTTTTCATGGTCAAGATATGGAAGTCTCGACTCAAAGAAATGGAATCACAGCTTGAAGAAATGGAATCACCGCTGGCAAATCCCTAAAGCCACAGCTCAATAATTTCAGTCGCGGCTTGCCAAGTAGATATATTTCATGCCCGAGGACAACCAGAGCACTCCACACTTAGGAAGGATGAGGGTGCAATTAAAGGGCACTACACCTACAAGAGTGCTAATTGTTAAGGAAATGACAGTGATTTAGGTGCTAGGGTGCTGTAGTGCACTTGTCCAAACTCCAGGGCATGCTGTGCGTGTTCCTATTTTGGCCATCATGCTCCTAAATTTCTTAGATACCTGGTCATTTGGAAGGCATGTAGAATGCCTTCTGTCTAAACTCTCTGCTTTGCCACTATGCATCAGACAGCATCAACACATGTTCAGCTTACAGTAAAGACAAATGTAATTGTTGCCATTTGACTGTTTTAGGGTAAAATTTGAGATTTGGGGTAACATGTGCATGGACTAGGTACATAAATTTGTGCCTTGTGAATGGCTTTTCATGGCCAAGATATGGAATTCAAGGCTCAAAAAAATGGAATCATGGCTTGAAAAAATGGAATCATGGCTTGAAAAAATGGAATTGCGGCTAGCAAACCCATAAAATCACAGCTCAAAAAATTCAGTCGCAGCTCACCAAGTAGATATATTCCATGCCTTCTCAGTGCCCACCAAAACACAAGCCATTGATTCATTGGAGCTTGGTTTTGGAAAATTAGCCCAGTCTTGGGTGAGCATGGAAAAATTCTAGGTACCATTAGCCTTAGGGCCATGACTAGAACTTTCCCACCAATCACCATTTCTGGAATTGCAAGATTTCCTCCAGATAAATTACCTACCTCCTATCTAGGGTAAATGCGGTATATTCCGACACATTAACGACGTAGCAAAAAATGAATAGCTATAAAAAAATCACCGTATGCGCAACTCGAGTTCTGTTAGCTTTACGTCACTCTCAAAACACCGCACTACGCGCCAGCAACAATGAAACGCCACAAACTGTTGCCATATTTATTTAAAAGCCTTTAGAATGCAAACCTACCAAATCATTATATTCCAAAGCTGTGTGTGACTAAATTTTGGCATTTTGTGAGAGTAATTCTGGCCGTGCTTCAAACTCTACTAATTTGTAATTCCGACACTCTTGTGTTCGAATTCTGATCGCTGTGTGAGCTGTATTGGAATACGACACAGCTTGGAATTAGAACCCTATTGAATATTGAACATTACTTAATTAGACTTTTAATTAAGAGCTATTAAGCTTTTAATTAAGAAAATTTTGATTTTGCACACAGCTTGGAACTGTAAGATGACAATGTTGATACCATTTGTCCCTTGATATTTCCTGATTGAGGTCTTCCTTGTTGAAAGATAAGATCCTTCACATGCGATATGTTCATGAGCATTTCCTTGTATTAGCCTTTCCTGTTTATCAAGTCACGCCCTTGGTGACGTTAATTCACGAAGCTATATAAGCTCTGCCCTAAACCAGGAAACCTCAGTCTTAGGCTGAGAACCGTCGTGCATACGCCCATACTCCTGTCCTTAACAATCAGGACAGTAACTCTAAATTAATGTCAGAGTAGAAGATACACTCTAGACTTATCTCTACTTCAACTGGACG
>NW_025935546.1:0-2001 GCF_000764305.2 Hyalella azteca | reverse complement strand
CTTCTACCTTTTTGGTGATGTTCATCTTGACTTTCGGTGCGAAATAGCTAAATAGCTGAAGCGCTAGTAAATATTTGGCCACTAAACTAACTAGTTTCTAGCAAATTAACAAAATAATTTAAGTTAACTGACCTGTACCAGTCTGGTACACATGTACAAGTCGGTTTATCTAGAAAAGGTTTATATGAAGCAATCAGGCTAATATAACCGACCTGAAGTCACGATGGGAACAATGGAGAGGTCCACAACCCTGAGACCGTCCACGCCGTGCACTCTGAAGGCCATGAATGTAGGCGTTATTAGGTTATCTCTGATCACCGAATATTATTTATATTATTTGCATAACTCTCCAACTTCAGCAAGTAGTAACATAACTTTGAATGGCCAGATAAATGAAAATTATGAATTATGGTAATCAGACATGAGGAATGTGAAAATTGAGTTTGCAGTCTAAATGACCTTTAATACGATATTCGTTTAGCATTGTTTCTTTTCTCAACTCCAATTTTCTCTGGCAATGTCCATCTTTAACCAAGATGTATCACAATTGCTTCATAAATAAACGATTTTTTTCTGTGGTGAACAATCGCCAAGCGAAAACTCTCAAATAAATAATTACATAATGCGACATATTTGAGTAAATGCAATAAAATATATCACTCGAAAGCCCGTTACAGTTATTGAAAAATAATTGCAACAACTATATTGTAAAAAAACTTTTAACAACTACTTACGACAATGAATTCTTGCGAATATCACCCACCTGAGTCTGGGGGACACGACGGCCATGGGGTCGGTGGCGGGTGCCATCTTGCAGGTGCAGCAGAAGTGGTGGCCCGTGGTGCTCATGGCGCGGATGAAGCAGCGCCAGTACTCGTCTGAGCCCCAGGGCAGGTGCTTGCAGCCTAGCAGCGGCTGTGCATAATTTACAATTAAAAGCCTTACAAAGAAATCAGCGTGAGTCACTGCAGGGAACTAATTTTTATTATCGGTAATATAAATTTTTTTAGTTTGCTTATTGAACTTATTTTATAAAATTAATGAATTAAAATTTAATTTATTCATTTTGATAATACATACCTAACCTATAAAAACTATCAATCAAGACACAAGATAAAATTTAAACCCTCAGCAATAAAAAGAGATGTATCCAGTTTCTATAATGAGCTTTTTACAAAATAAATACGTCAGAGGACTCATACTTGCATAATTGCACCTAGCTTTACTCACCCTGTCTTACCCTCCCCATAGCTTTACTCACTCTGTCTCACCCTCCCCATCTAGAGTATCCCTCCCATATATACTCACCCTCAGCTCCACTCACCCTGTCAATAAAAGTGGCATTCACACCCTCCCTCAGAGCTCGCGTCCTTCCCACTTCCATAGCGAATTCTATGCCTGAAGAAAGGAAGGATAGTGACAACCTGCTCGGTTAATTAAATTGTTTTTGCTATCATAAATTTGATTTATTCCAGTCTAGTCAAAACTTAAATGATAATGACGAATTCTAATTGAGAACTCCTCATGAGAAGACGTTTATATTTTGCCTGAGTATCAAGCTGGACGAGGCTAGAAGACAAACAGCATTTGTATCATAGGCAAGACGTGCATTTTCCGCCGTATGACGACTTATGAACACATATACAAATGATAAAAGGTAATCTAAGAAAAGGAATAGCTCATTGGCTAGATTAATCAAAGCTCAAAATTGAGCTCTTCGAATTAAGGAATAATTTGTACAAATATCATAGTTATATGCAAAATCTTTGATATTATTTAAGCCCCTTGAAGACACGACACGATTAAAAATATTGACATACTTTTAAGAAGATCCTCAACATCATCAGGATGTTCGAAATAATTCGGGTCGACATTAGGAGGCTCGAAGGGACTATTGGACCTGAGGGTGACGGCGCCGCGGCTCCTGGGAACCTGCAGCATAATTTGGACGTCGAACCCGTCCCTGCCCTCGTAGGGGGCGTAGTAATCCTGGTAGACCTG
>NW_025935545.1:0-15611 GCF_000764305.2 Hyalella azteca | reverse complement strand
TAGTATATGGCCAATTTCATCGGCCTGAAACAACATCGAGATTCCTGAAGATTCAGATGTACTAGACTTTAAATTTGAACTTTAAGGTTATATATCAGTTTAATGAATATTACATTGAAGTTTGAATGCTTTGTAAATGCGACTTCACTATACCTTTGATGCATCGATGTTTTATCCCTCACAAAGGCTTCGTAGAGAATTATTTCCAGATTTGATTTCGATACTTCGAGTACGAAAAAACTGCACCTTCAGCCTAAACACACTTGAATTATTATTGAAGCCTTATTTTTAAATTGCTTTTATCATTTCAATTCAAATTTCTGACACACTCTTACCAGTCTGTCATTATGTGATAAGAGAGACAAGTTAGTTAGTCACAGGGCATTTCCTTAGGGTTTTTATTATGCTGCATCTCAATTGATATTGTATATTGATGCAGAATACTTGCATTGTTACTAATACAATAACCTACTACTACTAACACCATACTGACGGAAATACGGTTTGTCATATAATTTTACTACTGTGTTCGCTCCCGGACAACTAACGCCGCGGACCAATGGCTGTGTTTAAGCGGATTAAGGGTTATGTTTGCCTAACGGGGTGGATAGCTAGAGGTCAGCATAGCCCAAGTCCACCGTGCGATTCATATACCTTCCCGAGCGTAACGCAGCCGGGCATCTTCACGGCTTTTGACACAGAGCGCCCACCACAACAGCGCCGTTCAGTCATAGGCCGGAGCGCATACAGGCCGGAGCACAACTGGCCGGAGCACAAATGGCCGGGGCGCAACAGGCCCTACCGCAACAGCTACTCCTAACGTAACCTAACCTAANAAATTATTTAATGTTAAACTGATACGTCTTTCTATCATGAAGCCACTGCTCTAGTCTTAATTACTTCAACATTAAAGTAATTTTAAGGATTGGTTTCTGGAACCTCAGGAAAAATGCTATGCGTTATTACCGTACATAAAATAAGGCAAATAAAATAACCAAACCTCTGCCATTGTCATTTATTTAGAGAGACTTTGGACGAAGGTGTCGTGCTGCACGGAAACGTCCAATCCAAGATTAAGTAAGAATTACGTTGAATTCTACTGAGTGAAAGTTTGACTGGTGTGAAGGTCCTAAATTTTAGCTATTAGTCAGTCGTTTTCTTCTTTTTTACTGAAGTATAGTTTGACTAGTGTAAAGTTAAAAAATATTGAACAAAGCAAGTGTTTTCTTCCTCTTTACTGAAGAGTAGTTAGACTATATAGTGTTAAGTTACACAACATTGAGCTAAGTCAAACGTAGTTCTTCCTTTTATACATGCGCCCCGTTCGGCAGGAGTAAAGTTTTAGTGGCAGCGTGCTGGGTCCAGGAAACGATGCCATATGGCAATCTCCTGCTGGCAGTGAGCTGTAAAACTCGTCCTGAAAACGTAAAAAAATCCTGAAAGCTTTGCATCTTTGTTTTCCATCTGTGCGACCTCTTCATTTTGCATATTGCATATAACGTCATAATAACTACAGGCCTAAAAAATTCTGAGTAACAAGTGATAGAAATGAGGAATATTGATCTATAAGACAGTCAAATAAAATTTCTTTTACCTCCAGTGCTACGTGTAGAAGACCTGGATTCCTAGTCTCGATTCCTATATATGCAGTTTTTAATACCTTTACAGTTTAAAAGATACAAGACGTCAAAGATAAAATGGGTACCGGTATCTTCACAAGGGACCTTTACAGGACGTCCAAAAATTCTATTTTTATCAATTTCTCTGTTAAGCAAATAGATTCTTGCTTTTTAGCGAATTTTCTCATTTATGAAAAAATGCACTATTGCGCTCGCCATGTCCGTCTGTCTGTCCGTGACTTCATGGTGTCGTCAACGAGAAAATGTGCTCTCTGTCACTCACTGCAGTGAGTACTGAGCTATATTTTTTACTATTTTAGATATCGCTGCATACAAAATCGCTGTAATGCTGCTTCCCGAAACAAATAGGTATAAGTTATTGAAGGGATATTTTATATCGGGTCGTGACGAATAGAATTGTCATGAAAATCATGTACAGAGCATAGCAACTCTGCTAGTTTTGCATAATATGCATAAATACACGCATGAACAGCATAATGAAGACCGATTAACTTGAATTAAGACCAATAGTTTCACCAGATCAAATTTGCACCAGACTCAGCTCGATCGCTCTACTCGATGACGAAGCGACTTACTTTTTCTTTCTAAAAGATAAGGTACGAGGTTATCCATGTTTGCCTCAGTAGTACAGGGCCTATACTTTCAAAAAAAGTTAAGGGATCGTAAGTTCATCAGCTAATCATTGACGGCCTTTCAAGCAAAATCCACCAATCATAGACAAGACAATAGAGCGTAAGTACTTACGTTCACTTAGCGAGTTTTGAAAGTATGGCTCCAGAGTTCGAAGTTTTGATTTTCGGCATAATGTTCTTATGGAGATCCGATCATTATGGGACTAAGCCTTCGCTCTGCCGAGTTTACAACGCTGAGTTGCTTTCAAATTATGATAAATTTCGATGAACGTATAGTCATGTATAGCCAAGTATCCATTTGTAAAGGAGCAGACCGATACGGTACAATTTAAAGTAGTAGTCTCTCGGTGTAATAAGTTTGTAGCATTGAAGTGAGCGTCAAATTGCAGGCCAACTTTAAAGTTTAAGTTTACTCGGCGAGGTCGGCTTACATTTGGCAGATCAGAGACTAAACAATTTCCATACTGAATGCGACAGGCCGAGCTTAGAAACTATGTTGAGCAGATCAGCCTCTTACNATTTGAATGTCAATTCTGGGTTTCGAATCTCAAAGGTTCCTGTTTTCACGACAAAAATTTTCCTGTCCGCCCTTGAATATTCTAATATTCTTGTTCTTAATCTACAACTGCGGTTTCCTACCATTATAATTTAAATCTTCATTGAAGCATACTAGTTATATGTTCAACATTAAAAATAATTAGGAAATTTGGCCTGATTTAGTTTCACTTTGGCGCGAATGTAATTATATCTTGTAATGACATATATGCAATTTACAAAAAGCATGAACGCTCCTCTTGCTTTGAAATTCATTTTAAAAGAAATCTAAATATTTTCAATATCCACACATAAGCCTTCAAAAAATTCAATTTTTTCGTCACACAACGCCGCCATGCTCTCAGGAACCTTCTCATATTCATGAAGCTATTCCAGCCTATGCGATAAAATTGATCGAGCAATGAACAGTTCAGACATTATGGCTGATGCTAATACATTTATGGTGATATTTATTGGTTTTTACAAGCCTGCACTTTGTGCAGATAAACTATACCTCGTCATGCGGGAAATTATTATTATTATTATTATTATTTTTATTATTATTATTATTAGTATTATTTTTATTATTATTAGTATTATTTTTATTAATGCAGCGCAAAACTATTGCCTGGATGGGTGTGGATGAATATTGACCGCCTAATGCCAATCTTTGTTATTTGCGTTTGCGTATTGAGCAATGGCAATATAAAGCAATTCCGGAGGCCTCCTCATCATTATGATTTAGTGCTTATTAGGCAGTAACGCAAGCTATAATAATGAGTAGGGTGATGCAAACTTATGTAAATAATATAATATAATATATAATAAATAATAAGCATTCACAATTAAAACTAGTTATTGGTAAATATTACTTTACGCAACATAGCAAACTTTTATGGTCAGCCATCTTTTTCGTTCAACTAGTACATGGATATTAAATTTTAATTTTGATAATTATGAAATGTCAAGAATTTGTGTCGTGTTAAAATAATCAGTATTTACCATGCTTTTAATTGTGGCACAAAAAGAATTCATCCAGTGTGTGTTTAAAAATTTGCTGCGGTATCAGACCTTATGTCTTTTTTGTTTAATTGTAAACCTAAATTACTGATCTCTTGTTACGGTTAATGATCGTATTTTTAATTTTATAACAATAATGGCCGGTTACTATGAGATAACCAGTAAACGACAGCATTGAATACCTCTACACATATACCTACTATTCAAGTTTTAAAACTTTTAGTGATGCTAAGCATTACCACTTAAATCCTGATTTCGGATGAACGCTATTTTGATACTTCAATATACACTCATAATTTACGAGTATATATGTATCTTATATAGAATAAATTTGTAACCTTTTAATTCACGACACAAGTCATTATTGGTCAACTGTATCACATCTACATTGCATTTATAAGTCGTCGAGCGCTCACTGTTAGAAAAATTACCGTTAACGGTATTACTGGCGTTTTAGTGGCCGGTCGGCACGTGAAAAGAAAAACCTTGTCGCCGTTTTTATTCTAATTTAACACTAGAAATCCGTAAAACATCTTATAAAAACGGCGAATCAGTTTATTTTCACGGGGCGACCGGCCACTAGAACGCCAGTGGGACCGTTTTTTCACCGTTTTTTCTAACAGTGCTCTTGGCTAACTAAACCTGCAGTTAAATATTTGATGAAATTATCATTGTACCTCTGGGATATATTACGTGTTTTTCAAAGAACTGCAATGATTGGATGGTTCCTTCTTGTAATTCTGTCTCTTATACACATCTAGATGTGTATAAGAGACAGGTGTAGGTGTGGGGGCTGAGTGCAAGAAACGTTCAAATTTGGCAGATACTTTCAATCATTATAAACGCGTTCAATCATTGCTGAAAAATTATATCCTTGCAAGTTCAAATGTGGCAAATAATATGGATGATTTGCTGATGAATACTAATGAATGTGAATACAATACTAATATGAATAATGTATACTAATACCACTACCATGAATTATGTCATGGTTATCTCAAGTTCGTGTCCGGTATTACAGATGTCCGGGACTATGGACCCGCTGGAGTAACGGTTCCTGCTACCAGGAGTACTCCAAAGGACCGTGTAAAGATGGCGAACTCTTTATGAAAGATTCCAATGGTAAACTTGTTTAAATACATATTTATTGTACAGGTCGTGGCATATGCTCGTATATATTTATTTTATTATTTAATTATTAGTATTTATTAATACATATTTACTTAACAGGTCGTGGCATATGCTCATGCTCGAGCGACCTGAAGATGTTCTACCACCCTGAGTCCAAACAATGCTATCCGCTGTACGAACAAGGGCCTTGCAATCCCGGTCATATCCTCAAGTTCGACTACGCTACCATGAGACCGAGGTAGCCATTTGTAAATATATTTTCCATTAACTTGCATTTATTATATATTTTCTCTTAATTTTGTATTTTGTCAGTGCCTTTTCCCTCTAGCCTGTATTTACGGGGAATTTTCCCTTCAGCTTGTACATTGGCACTTCATTTTTCATAAGTTTTTTTTTTGTTGTTGGTGGCTTTGCTGTCCAGCTTGTATTCTCTTCAGTACAATTTCAATTTTCAATTTCAGTTGTTTCTGTCGCGATGGTCACATGCTTGAAGAAGATGGTACTTGCTATCGTTTGAACTCAGCTGGACCGTGTGACCCAAGCGCCTGCAAGACTGGTACCATCAACTGCTACCTCATGAACCTGGACACACTAAAGACCGAGTGCAAGTGCCTACCTGGCAACGTAACCACAGCTGATGGTCATTGCTATGAACCTTATTCCCAGGGCCCGTGTCCGCTCGGTAAATGGCTGGTGTTTTCACAACCTGGGGTGGCTGTCTGCCAAACTAAGGAGCACTGCTCGCGGTATGACAACTATTTCTTCTGGGCTCCTGATCAGCGCTGCTACAGGCAATATTCTCGAGGTCCCTGTCCTAAAGGACGTCTCTTCTACTTAGACTCCAATACCGGAGAAGCTGGATGTGATTGTCGCTCGGACTGGCAGCCGTACTACTTTGAAGAGGATGGTCAGTGCTACGAACAACACTCGATAGGTCCATGCAAGATAGGGAAATACTTTGGTTACAACAAGACCTCTCACCGCACCGAGTGCAACTGCTTCACCTCGCACGTCTTGGACCCAGAAACCGACACTTGTCATGAACAAATGACTCGTGGCCCATGCCCAGAGGGCCAACTTGTCGTGCGTGGTCCCAATAATGGTACTATGCAATGTTCGTGCTCAGAGAACCTGCAAAGTCACTATTGGCCCGAAACCAAGCAGTGCTACCAACACTTCCAGCAAGGTCCCTGTCCTGCCAACCACTCCTTCCGACCGTCACCAGACACTGGACTACCGATGTGCATGGTGTGGGGGTAAACGGGGGCGCTTGATTCTTTTTACAGAATGCTTTAATTTTAATTAGGCTAACGATGTGAGCAGAAATATTTTGAAATTTTACTCGAGGAAATTAGGCTTGTGATTTTAGAAATCTTATCCTGTAATATTTTATTGATATGAGTCGATGGTCGAAATATTTTCACTCTGAAAGTTTCTCCACTGATTTTTTTCATGAAATAATTTGTGGACTTAGTTTTGTTTTCGGTGCTTGATGCTTCCATCGATCATTGGGTTCACTTAATTAGGCATCTAATTTTATCGTTTATTTTCCGAGTTTCGTTTATGCATCATTAACCCTAATTTTGGTTATAAACTTTTAATGACTGCACCGTTGTCTGCAAACATGCCCATGAACCTAAGCAATAAAAGAACGGTAATGTAAACTTAGATAATATTATTCATTCATTGAGGCACTTGTTCTTGACCGAGCGCGACAAAACATTATGGATACTTGGAACATCTTCCTACTACATCCATCTCTTGACTTTGGTAAAAATGATTGAATTATTTTCTCAGGCACTATTAATCAACATGTTGCATGTTTTTTCAAAACATCTCTTCAACATCATCTTGCACGTTTCCTCGAAAAATTTCAATCGTCATGCTGCGCTGTTTATCGCGTATCTTCTCGATATCATATTACATTTTTCGCACCTCAAAATTAATTATGAATATTTTGAAGTTGGGTGAGAGATGTTTCTCAATTCGACATGTTCGATGGAAGATTTCAGATGTCAAATTCGACTTTTCCGTAAAGGGCCATTTTATCCTAAGATGACAAATCGACTTCATTTTTAGGATGTTTTTGTTTAGTTTTACTCATCTAATTTATGAAGAATAATTTAAAATACTGGTTCCATTAATTTTATGTGTTTCCTTTGGGCGAATTCACATTTATCTCGGAAGAACCGCAGCCACGCTAATAGCAGTTCTGGAATTTTTTTAAGTTAAGAATTATATAAAATTTAATTCTATGAAAAAATGAAAATTAAATCTATTTTCAAGGGAATTACAAAGTTGGTTTCCTTGTATCACCCGCGGTTATTTCTCGTTATGTCGATATTAAATTTCAGAGCTAAAAAAATAGCCTGAAGCTTTAAATTACTCCATTTATTTATTAATTTGTGGATGGAATTCACGATACTGACTAATTTATTCATTTGTATAAGTGGAATTCACTTCTCTGACTCATTGTATTTTTGCGTTTAGCATGAACCTCGATTTCATAATTACTTTATTAATAACGTGTTAATGTAAGTTATTTAGCAGAGAAAATTTCATCCCTTTCGTTTATCATGAATTACTTTCAGTAAGTAAAATATACATTCCTGCACCGCAATTGAATACACAATTCGTGAGCCTATCAGAAGATAATGTTTTTCAATGAATTCTTTTCGATATCGTGTAGAAAATGTAATATTCAGGATTTCTAATCTTTATGAAAAAAAATTTGGTGGTAAATGCAAATTGTTCTTTTTGAATGCAAAAACCAACAACATTGTTGAAGGCGTTGTAAGATAATCATAAGTTAGTACGATGTCGTAAGTTTATCTGATAATAACTTTCAGGTGTCAACATGAAGATCAGAAAATTTATAATTGTAATCAAATAACTTGAGGTCACAGACGCGTATCTCAGTTTACTGAACATGAACGATTTTAAAACTTGATATGAATATATGTTTTCAGGACGGCGGGTTTAGCAAAAATAAATCAGTGTGACATTTTCCACACAGGGACACACTTTCTGCCCTTATTGGTCAACCTAGCCCAATTTGGCCAGGAAAATATTTATCACCACTACACTCAAAAATTGTCGATATTAGGACAATGTATTCCATTCATTTGTTTGAGTTTGAACAGGAAAATACTTATCACCAGTACACTCAAAAAAGTGTCGATATTAGGAAAATGTATTCCATTTATTTGTTTGAGTTTGGGTACAATTGTTGCCCTACAGAGGCGAGTTCTGCAAGACGTTCCCGTTAAATATTTGCTGTAGATTTGATAAATATTTATCTACTACAATATTTACAATAGATCGATCTATTGGCAATCGGTCCCACCTGCGACCATTCCTTTCTTTGTTATCTTCTGACTGCTGGTGGAATGTGAGTAAATTTATAAATCAAATGAATATGTTATTTATTCACGAAAAATATGTTATTCAAATCAAATATGTTATTTATTCACGAAAAATATGTTATTCAAATCAAATATGTTAATTATTCACGAAAAAGAGAAAGATCGCGAATAGATCGACCTGCCGCAGCTTTGGAATAAGTAGTAGAGCGATTGATGAAACGAGTGTAGATGTGTAATCGAGAGAGGCTGTATAAATAAATTACCTAACGTCATTCATTTTCTTTATTAACATCCTTACCATTAATTAATCAACCTCAGCCCGTGCCCCGCGGTTATCGCGTAACGTTTAATTATCGTTGGATGTGAATTATCAATAAAAATTTTTATTATGCTCTTCTTTTAGAAAAGACTTGAACATTGTTTTCGTGTTAGAAATAAATCTGAATCCTAATTTGGAGAAGTGAAACAACCACTAAGCCCAGTATTATATATGAAGCACCAAAGTGAAAGTTCAAACAACAGGATCACAAACGCTTATATTATGGTTTCACCTGGAAAAAAATAGAGAGAAAACGAACTCGAGAAGTTTTCTTCTATTTTGAGGTATTACTACTTTAATAAGAGGGAAATGGCCTATGCAAAATGCATCAAGAAAAATTAGTTGCTTTACGATGATTTCACACTGAAAAGACTATAAAGTCACAAAAAACGTGCAATATCACGAGTCATAATCTTATATTTATAACTATGCATAAGTATTCGACAAGCACACATATTTTTAAGGAAATAACACTAGTATACGGTCAATTTCATCGGTCTGAAACAACATCGAGAGTCCAGAAGAATGTCCTGATGTACTTGATTTTAAATTTGAACTTTAAGGCTATATATCAGTTTAATAAATATTACATTAAAGTTTAAATGCTTTGTAAATGCGATTTCACTATACCTTTGATGAATTGATGTTTTATCCCTAACAAAGGCTTGCTAGAGAATTATTTCCAGATTTGATTTCGATACTTCGCGTACGAAAAAATTTCACTTGCAGCGTAATTACACACCTGAACTATTATTGAAACCTTAGTATTAAATTGCTGTTATCATTTTAATTCAAATTTCTGACACAGTCTTAGCAGTCTGTCATTATTGCGTGGAAAGAGAGACAAGTTAGTATAGTCACAGGTCATTTCCTCAGGGTTTTTATTATGCTGCATCTCAATTGATATTTTCTATTGGTGCAGAATACTTGCATTGTTACCAACACAACTAACTACTACTACTAACGCCATACCGACGGAAATACGGTTTGTCATATAATTGTACTCTAGCGTTCGCTCCCGCAACTAACCCCTCCTACATTGTTAAGCGGATCAATGGCCGTGTTTAAGCGGATTAAGGAGTAAGACGGCCATCTGTAGGCGTTTTAAGGGGTACGAGGCTGTCTTGAAGCTGTTTAAGGGGTGCGACAATTGTCTTTAAGCGGTTTAAGGGGTACGATGGCTGTCTTTTAGCGGTTTAAGATGTTCGACGGCTGTCTTTGAGTGTTTTAAGGGGTACGATGGCTGTCTTGAAGCTGTTTAAGAGGTATGACGGTTGTCTTTAAGCGGTTTAAGAGGTAAGATGGCTGTCTTTAAGCGGTTTAAGAGGTGCAATGGCCGCCTCTGAGCTGGTTTAAGAGGTACGATGATCGTCTTCATACTCTTTAAGCCGATTAAGGAGTATGGCGGCCGTCTTAAAAAGCACAGGGGGTGCGAGGCCGTTTCGATTCAGGCAATCTAAACCAACTTAATGAGGTAGACGCTCTATTAGCCATTATTAGTTTCCATCGAAAAGCGTTTCATGTAAACAAAGGAAACTAATTTGTAATGGATGACTATCACTTTTGTGTATATCCCACTATGAACTAAATAATAGTTAATCACACTAAACAAAGCTGAACTAAACTAAACTAAATTAAAATAATTGATAGTGATAAGCTAAACTTTTGTGTCATGCTGCTCGTGAGGTCGCCAAGTTGAAGGGTCACAGTTCTATTGTTGACGTCCCGTATCCGTCCCCCCGAAGACCGCGGCATATCAGAGTGACCCTGGCGGTGATGTGGTGAGGTTGTGTCTCTCGCGAGCTCCAGGTCCGTGCCCAACTATAACCTTTATGGCTTGCAATGAGAAACTGTTCATATTGTGCCTGTGCTGAAACATAGTGACCAAATAATTAGAAAATCCGTGTCTAGAGTTTTGGGTGGGTGAAGTTATGGTGTATTTTCATTAGTAAAATCTTTCTAAATTGCAAATTTTGAAGAGGAAACTCCCTGGTAACCTCCTGGGAGCTCTTTAAGAACGACTTGTGGTTAGCAGGACTCATCTTCATGCCCTGTGGAATTAAATACTCTGGTATAACCTGGTAAGCTCTGTTGGTCCTTACTTGGTACCTATGGCGTAGATAAGAATGACTAAACTGCCTGTATTTATTTTGTTTATAGGGATTATACTTGGGTATAATGCCTGTCTGACTTGCTTAATGGTTGAACTAATGCCACTAGTGAAGATAACACAGATTATTTTGATTTAATAGACAGTTTGACGCCGAAAGAATGAAAGTTTATGATTCACCGCAAAGTTCGCAGTTCTTCACTATGGAAAGTAGTTCGCCTCCATCACCCCTGCTGTTTCCCTTTAACTAAGCACATCGTTCAGAAATTGCATCTCGGACTCCAAGTGTCTATACTGAATCTAGTTAATGTTATATGATCATAGATAAATAATGTGTGATAATACAGTAAAGAACAATATTAGATTTTGTCGTGTTGTAAATTATTTAATGTTAAACTGATACGTCTTTCTATCATGAAGCCACTGCTCTAGTCTTAATTACTTCAACATTAAAGTAATTTTAAGGATTGGTTTCTGGAACCTCAGGAAAAATGCTATGCGTTATTACCGTACATAAAATAAGGCAAATAAAATAACCAAACCTCTGCCATTGTCATTTATTTAGAGAGACTTTGGACGAAGGTGTCGTGCTGCACGGAAACTTCCAATCCAAGATTAAGTAAGAATTACGTTGAATTCTACTGAGTGAAAGTTTGACTGGTGTGAAGGTCCTAAATTTTAGCTATTAGTCAGTCGTTTTCTTCTTTTTTACTGAAGTATAGTTTGACTAGTGTAAAGTTAAAAAATATTGAACAAAGCAAGTGTTTTCTTCCTCTTTACTGAAGAGTAGTTAGACTATATAGTGTTAAGTTACACAACATTGAGCTAAGTCAAACGTAGTTCTTCCTTTTATACATGCGCCCCGTTCGGCCGGAGTAAAGTTTTAGTGGCAGCGTGCTGGGTCCAGGAAACGATGCCATATGGCAATCTCCTGCTGGCAGTGAGCTGTAAAACTCGTCCTGAAAACATAAAAAAATCCTGAAAGCTTTGCATATTTGTTTTCCATCTGTGCGACTTCTTCATTTTGCATATTGCATGTGACGTCATAATAACTACAGGCCTAAAAAATTCTGAGACTCAAGTGATAGAAATAAGGAATATTGATCTATAAGACAGCCAAATAAAATTTCTTTTACCTCCAGTGCTACGTATTAGAAGAGACCTGGTTTCTTGGTCTCGAATCCTATGCAGTTTTTTATACCTTTACAGTTTACAAGAGACAAGACGTCAGAGATAAAATGGGTATCTTCACAAGGGACCTTTATAGCACGTCCAAACATTTTATCTTGTATCAATTTCTCCGTTAAGCAAATAGTATATTCTTGCTTCTTTACTATTTTAGATATAGCTGTATACAAAATCGCCATCACGCTGCTTCCCGAGAAAAAAAAAATGCGGAGCTTCAGTTCTTGAAGGATATTTTATATCAGGTCGTGACGAGTAGAATTGTCATGAAAATCATGTACAGAGCAGTGCAATTCTGCTGGTTTTGTATCATATGCATAGATAAACACGCATGAACAGCTTAATGAAGACCGAAAAACTTGACTTAAGTTCAATAGTTCCACCAGATCAAATTTTCACCACACTCAGCTCGATCGCTCTATACTCGATGGCGAATCGATTTACTTTTTCTTTCTAAAAGATTAGGTACGAGGTTATTCATATTTCCGTCAGTAGTACATAATGTACTACTGACGTAAAATACAAAAAATAAAATTATGTACTACTGAAGTAGTACATAATTTTGGGCATAATGTTCTTATGGAGATCCGATCATTATGGGACTAATCCTTCGCTTTGCCGCGTTTACAACGCTGAATTGCTTCAAATTATGATAAATTTCGATGAACGTATAGCCGTGTATAGCCAAATATTCATTTAAACATGTTTGGTTAAAAATAATGCCAGTTTTATTGAGGACATGGTATACGGTATATTATGGTATATAACTGGTATATGGTATATATTATGGTATATAACTGGCATTATTTTTAACCAAACATGTTTAAATGGAGGGCTCTACCCTAAATATACAAATATCCATTTGTTTAGAAGCAGACCAATGCGGTACAAATTTAAAGTAGTAGTCTCTCGGTGTAATAAGTTTGTAGCATTGAAGTGAGCGTCAAATTGCAGGCCAACTTTAAAGTTTAAGTTTACTCGGCGAGGTCGGCTTACATTTGGCAGATCAGAGACTAAACAATTTCCATACTGAATGCGACAGGCCGAGCTTAGAAACTATGTTGAGCAGATCAGCCTCTTACTACCGTTGATGTGCATATAAATGAAATTAGTGGACCGATCTGTATCTCTATCTGAATTCTAATTCGTTTAGAAATGAAACATTTCTTACCTATGGCTGACTGTAGTCATTGATATAGTACGCTGCGTCTTTTTGGTTAATTGTAAACCTAAATTACTGATCTCTTGTTACGGTTAATGATCGTATTTTTAATTTTATAACAATAATGGCCGGTTACTATGAGATAACCAGTAAACGACAGCATTGAATACCTCTACACATATACCTACTATTCAAGTTTTAAAACTTTTAGTGATGCTAAGCATTACCACTTAAATCCTGATTTCGGATGAACGCTATTTTGATACTTCAATATACACTCATAATTTACGAGTATATATGTATCTTATATAGAATAAATTTGTAACCTTTTAATTCACGACACAAGTCATTATTGGTCAACTGTATCACATCTACATCTGTCTCTTATACACATCTAGATGTGTATAAGAGACAGGGGGCAGAGTGTAGGTGTGGGGGGCAGAGTGCANTCAATATCAACAGAAAAACTTGAAAAAATTTACTTTTTTTTACCACACTGCACCGTTATGCTCTCAGGAACCTTCTCTTATTCATGAAGCTATTCCAGCCTGTGTGATGAAATTGCTCGAGCAATGAAGCGTTCAGACATAATGGCTGATGCTAATACATTTATGGTGATATTTATTGTTTTTTTACGAGCCTGCACTTTGTGCAGACGAACTATACATCGTCATGCCGGGGATTGTTATTATTATGATTATTTTTATTATTAATTAAGCGCGAAAATATTGCCAGGACCGGTGTGGACGAATATTGGCCGCCTATTGCCAATCTTGGTTATTTGCGATTGCGCATTGAGCAATGGCAATATAAAGCAATTCTCGGGTCCTCCTTATCATTATGATTTAGTGTTTATTAGGCACTTACGCAAGCTATAATAAGTAGGTAAAGCAAAGGTATACTTCTGACGATTAAAACTAGTTATTTGTAAATATTAGTGTACAATACTATGACATAGCAAACTTTTATGTCGGCTTTCTTTTTCGTTCAACCAGTACATGGATTTTAATTTTTTTTAATATATGAAATCCTCACATTTTTGAATGAAATTATCATATGTCAAGAATTTGTGTCGTGTTAAAACAATCAGTATTTACCACGCTTTTAATTGTGGCACAAAATGAATTTATCAAAAGGTGCGTTTAAAAACCTGATGCGGTATCAAACCCTCTGAGTGTTCTCAATTCTTCCTGACATGTTGATATGAGAAGTTAAATTTAGCCGAAATTGACTCAAATATTTAAGAACTTTGGCCTTGGATGATAAATTTTCGCTTTGCGTGGGGCACTCTCGCCTTCTGTCATTGTTGATGCAGCTTTGCATGCTCCTTCTTCTGAGTAAATATTGCAGGTCCCGCTGGAGTAACGGTTCCTGCTACCAGGAGTACTCCAAAGGACCGTGTAAAGATGGCGAACTCTTTATGAAAGATTCCAATGGTAAACTTGTTAAGAAAATTATTTACAATGATACTTTATTTTCAAAATATTGATCAGAAATTTCGATAAGGCAGTCATTGTTTGAATTTTTCACGATACCAAATCCCAAGAAAGCGAACTATTTATACAAGATTTCACTGTCATATGATAATGTTTGTAATTGTTGTAAAATATTTAAGTATTTTTTTACTAAAAACTTGTTTGAAATATTATTTTCTTACGAAAACATTGAGCTGGTAACTATATTGGTTCGACTATTTTACCATGCATTCGCAAACCTCAAACTCAATGTTATAAATCTCCTGACATTAATTTTTTTAATTAATTTAAAAAATCAGTTGGTTTGTTTGTTGTTTGTTAATTAATTAATTAATTGTTAATTTATTATTTTAAATAAGTAAAAAAATCAACTATAGATAAATAAAATTTGATTAAAATTTATTTTTAATTAACTATTTTAAACAATTATTTTAAAAAAATACTTGAATAATTCCAAAATTACAGCAAGCTTATTAATTTCTGAGTTACAACAAAAGAATAAGTATTTTATGGCAAGTTCTGAACCACTACAACTTAAGTGGACAGTTAAACAAATAATTTTAATGCATATAATTTTACTTTCAATACAAACCTTACGCCAATAATCCTACGAGTCTATTGAATTTAAAATGCTACATTAAGGATTGTTTTTTTGCAATAATCAAAATATAGTAAGTCTATGAGCAATGAAATGACAATATTATGAATAAATAAACAAATTATTATATACCTCCTTTAAAAATGTTATAACAAATGAATTATTTATTAGTAGAATATCACAGGTATTTGTATTTATTTATTTATTATTTAATTAGTAGTATTTACAAATACATATTTATTGTACAGGTCGTGACATATGCTCATATATATTTATTTTAGTATTAATTAGAAGTATTTACTAATACATATTTATTGTACAGGTCGTGGCATATGCTCGTATATATTTTTTTTATTATTTAATTAGTAGTATTTACAAATACATATTTATTGTACAGGTCGTGGCATATGCTCGTATATATTTATTTTATTATTTAATTA
>NW_025935544.1:0-589 GCF_000764305.2 Hyalella azteca | reverse complement strand
CCAAGCTCAACAGGTATTTCACAAGATTCTCTTTCGGCGCTTATTTCGCTCCGGCAACCGGAACCTAAAGCGGACATAGAGCTTCTAATTTACACTGGTAAAAGAACTTGGGGCGTCCGTGTGCCAGCGGCTGATCGGCATCAAAATTTTGATAGGGTAGGCAAGGTTTTACGAGTACCTGATAATGGAACACTGAATATTAAATGCACAACGTGGATGCTAATGCTACAACATTTAGTTTCAACAATTAGGTTTATTACCGAAATCATGCAAATTTCCTATTTTGCACACATAATAACGTTTAACATTTTGGAGATGCATTTAAAGATACGTTTAAAAAACGAAAGCAAACCCGCTATTCTAAATTAAAACTTTAAAATTTTTACGTGAATAAAATATTCGTCTCGAAAGTTTCCCATAATTTAGTAGGTGGGACGACGTCAAATAAATAATTCTTAAAAGTTTGCAGAGAGAAAAATCGTGTTCAAAACTTGAAGAATAGAAGGCAAGGACGGCAACATCCCAGTTAAAATTTTGAGCCGAGACCGGCGCCGGGTTTAGCCGGGCTGGTCGCGCTTTAGCAGGATGG
>NW_025935543.1:0-495 GCF_000764305.2 Hyalella azteca | reverse complement strand
AGTGCTCTTGACAATATGAGCACCTCCTCCTGACGGTCGTAATGTTTCCTCCTGACGGTCGAGAGTGCTCTTGACAGGGAGTACTCTTGACAATCTGAGCACTCCCTCCTGACGGTCGAGGGGCTCCCTTCTGAAGGTCGAGGTGTCGGGTGTCAGGATTGTTAGGCAGAGCTGACGACGTCTTGGAGACAACTGTATTGACTGAGAAGAAAATTATTGATTTGTGGGCGTATATGTTTGGGTTGGTGCAAACATTTTGAACCCCCTCATATAGATGATGAACGAAGATATCTGTTATCGCATATTCGATGGACTATCTCTACCTACGAGACATATGACTTAACCAACGTTGAAATAAACGTTTTTGATCGAGTCAACGTTATCTTCTTGACTTATGGTGAGAAGGTGTGCATAAATGCACGAAAAATGAGATGTTGAAAGAGTATTAGAGTGCCAATTAAGTAAGCGAAAAATAATATAAAGTAGATATGGAAA
>NW_025935542.1:0-507 GCF_000764305.2 Hyalella azteca | reverse complement strand
CGTCTGGCGCCTTACATATAGCATATGGAATTTTTTGGAGATGCCATGCAAATCCCTCACAAAGATTTGTAAAATAAGTCCAAACTTGATTTTGAAATGTTTCATGGTAAGAAATTATTAACCAAAAGCACTCAAAATTGTCCCATATTATCCCTTTGATAGTATACTTTAGCTCTTGTTTTAAATTTCAAATTAATTTAAATCCTCCTAGGTAATTTTTTGATAATATAGGGTACGTACCTATGCATTGAAACCAGGCAACAAAATTAATAGTAGATTTCATCAGTCATTTTGATGAGAAGAACAATGAACTAATTTATATAGTTTCTTCTGATTGCAATGTTGAAATTTATTATATGTATAATTTTATCATTGAATAATATAATATTTATATTATTGATTCTTGCCATAAGACAGTTTTCTTCACTCTAAGAAGTTGACATTCTGAAATTTAAAACTCCAGGCCAATGTTATGTTAGCATATTCATTAAGGGGAGTAGGTACTTT
>NW_025935541.1:0-4093 GCF_000764305.2 Hyalella azteca | reverse complement strand
TATGTTTAAACGCAAAAGAGATCGTTACGTTGATCACGATTCACACTTCACAGAGCACACTCTGAAGATGTTTACCGTATGAACGCCGCGGACTCTCTCCCCAGGACCCCAACTCGTACTATTTACAAATTCATACCCTAAAAAAAGGTATGAAGAAAAAGAACAAATTTATATCCTAAGGAATGTGGAAATTTCTAACAATGAATCTGCACCATTAAACCCTCAGATTGATTTGGTACGATCCAAATAATAACTTTATGTGAAATGCTTCAAGGTATATTGCAAGCACAAAAGTAGAAACTATATCATACCCGTTCAATAGAATAATATAGCAATTCTATAATATATGCATTCATTCTCATGAGCATAATGTGTGTTTGGCTGATTTATTTTTAGTGCATTTTCTCACTTATGAAAAAAGGCGCTATCTGAGGCTATTGTGCTCGTCATGGGGACGACTGAAATAACCTAGCATTGCCCAATACCAGCATAATTTTGGGAGAGCTGCCGTAGCCCAAAAATTTGACTCTTAAATCAGCCCAAGAGCCAATGACAACCCTCTACCGGTACATGCAATAGAAATAGTCAGCCTAACACATATGCAGCTGTTCTTACTTGCCTCATCTCACCACACCAGCCTGAAACAAGCAATGCCTCAGCCCACAAGCTGATACTCCAAACGGATTACGCCCAATACTATATGCAATAGCTCCTATACCAATGATTTAAGCCCATACCATCACTTCTTACTAATGCCGTAAGCCACAGGGTCCGCAGACCGCACCAGACTGCCGTAAATGGGAACGGCCCCGCACCTGACTGTCGCATCACGGCCATCACCTTACCCACTTCGCAGACGTAAGCCCAGCCCTGACGCTCACCAGCATCTCCTTCCTCCACACTTACCCCCCTTCTCTCCACCTTTCCGCGAAAGGGNCAGTTACCTGTGAACGATGTGAAGATCTCATTTGTATCAGCTGTTCAAAGTTGAGCTCTAAGGAGTACTCATTTCTCCAGAAATCTAAATTGCTTCATTGGTTTTGCCGTGATTGCGAAAAACCAACTCTTGGTGCTCGAAAAAGAGAGGAGTTGGTGGAAGAGCACGGCAATGAGTCGAAATTGTTGAATGATGTAGTAAACTCCTTGAGTGAGATGGTGCTGTCTCTTATACACATCTAGATGTGTATAAGAGACAGGTTTAGATCTATGAACAAGGCACGAAATGGAAAAGAATCGGCGACAGGCCACATCAGGCCTACACTTCAGAGCCGACATCACTATGTTATGTTATGTTATGTTAAATATGTACCTCGATGTTTGTATTTTGAAAACGTAAGATTGTCGAGAAAACTATATTGTCGAAGGAAACTCGTGAATTCAGGGTGGCTCAGTGGATACAATTCAACTTGCTGGTTTGGAGCAGAGAGGTGCGGGTTCGAACAGAGCTGCATGCGACAGTTTCTCGTCAGGATCAGCGAGGAGGCCGGACGGTTGAGCAAAGCAAAATTGCATCAATGAGTTGCGTGTTCGAGACCCGCAACAAGCTGTGAATGTTCTGCGATGTTAAAGAACGACGAAAGGCCTATGGCCTAATAATCCTTGGAATTGTTGTTATTATTATTTATCGTTCATATTTTGTCAGGACTTCAATGAAACGTAGTATTTAGAATGTAGCTTCTAATATTAGTTATTACTAACTGTCTAGAGGTACAACGTGGACAGGAGATTTTCGATACAGGTATTTACACCTCACAATGACTAATGGACATAACACTGAGCAAAAACAGATAAAGTGAAGTCCTAAATCGATCGTGTTTCAAATGAAATATCAAGAAAAACTTCCACAGTCCATCTCATTTGAGCTACTGTCATTTGCTTTATAAGTGGTGCTCATATATTGTTGTGAAACAACTAAAGCACCTCTTGTGCGCGGTGCTATACAAGGTTTCTACGTGAGCAGCTATACTTATTCATGCTATGATTTGAAGCTTATTATACATTAGATTATAGAACAGCATTTGTCCAAGTTATGAATAACTCTGTTCTGGGTTGACAGTCATAATCTTGAATGGATCTGTCTGATCTACTAATTAGACGTAGATAGACCTGAGGGGTTTTGTGTCAACGCATCAGTGTCATGTGTACAAGTTTCTTAACAATGATCGGAATTGTTAATTACAATGAGACTGAACGTCGTTAAACATCAGTGCTTAGACCTGACACATTTAAACTTCATACAACGAAGTAAGTTTAATATTCAAGATCTGTATTTGGTAAGTCCAGCTACTGAAATGCAATGAGTATACACTCTTTGACCAGTGTAATCGTACGTAATGACATGCAGTTCAACCACAGTATTACACTTAGAATAGAATAAAAGGGACGGCACCGAAGAAATAGGCCCATGGCCTGTTGCCGATTCTAGTACTTTTCGCGACTTGATTCACAAGGGATCCGGCCTTTGGAACTCGATCCTTCCATAACTGACGATTGATTGAGATAGCTACTGGACTTATTACCTGGTCCGTAGGGCGCTAGGCATTTTAAGACTGAACATATGCTCCTGCATAACTTCGTCTAGTGACTCTAGTCTGTTCTTGAAGGCGTTCATACTCGGAGCGTCAGCGATGCTATCAGGGAGGCTGTTCCACATGTCGGTGACTCGAAGCGAGAAGAAATTTTGTCGCGTGGATATGTTTCAACGCAGTTTTTTAGCGCATTTTCTCATTTATGATAAAAATGCACTATTGTGCTCGCCATGTCCGTCCGTCTGTCTGTCCGTCAGTGACTTCACGTTTACGTCTACGAGAAAATTCGCGCTCTGTCGCTCACTGCAGTGAGTACTGAATTATATTTTTTTAACTTGGGTGTATTTTTTTAGTTTATAGCCGTGGCCCCTTGTGTTACTTGTATACTTCAATGAGGTCACCACGCAGATGTCGATAACAGAGGCTTTGAAGCTTCATAATCTTTAATCTTCCCTCATAAGGCTTGCCTTTTAATCCCGGAATTATCCTTGTTGCACGTATTTGAACACTCACCACTAAATTTTTGTCCTTTTCGAGTTTCGGTGACCACACGACGTTTCCAAACTCTAGATCTGGGCGCACGACTGCAACAAACAACTGCTTCATCGCTTCTGCATCTAGAAACTCGAAAGAGCGTCTGATCAGTCCAAGTTATTTATTGGCTTTATTAACTTGACCTTCAATATGTTTAGAAAATTTCAACTCATTGTCGATATCAACTCCTAAATCTTTTTCCATTGTTGACTTCGACATCATCACTGTCGTTGCAACCGTGTCTTCTCATTCTGTAATCATGCTGTTCATTATTCTTGCCAAGGTGGATTACTTTACATTTGTCAGCGTTTAAAAGCAGCTGTCACATATCAGCCCAGTCAACCAACCTGTCAAGACCAGCTCGTAACTGGACTTTTCCGACGTATTCTTCACTGTATTATAAACTTTTGTGTCGTCAGCATACATCGAGCACACGCTAGATACAGCTTCTAGCAGATAGTTTATAAACGCAACGAATAAAACAGGCCCGAAAAATATTTAGCAGGGCTAAAGAAATATCGTTTGAACTATTGGTATAATCGTTTACTACGCCAACTCGCTAATTTACGAATATCTACTTAGTACTTTCAATGGTGTACTTCCAATACGCGCCGAAATGCATGATCGCAAGGTGATAGCCATGCACAAATTTATTACCGAAAAGTATACTATAGCGCCTGCCTAGTCTTTCTGTAGACTACAGTGCCTACATTTAAACTATTTATTCGAACAAAAACGTTTTAACAATTTTAAAATTAAATTTTTTGCGATATAGTGGCCTTATTTAACGTGATCCGCATTTACTGTACTAAACTGAACGCGTTCCGCACTTCCGCTTCTAAAATCAGTTCTGGGAAAATTAGCCTAAGAAGATTGCAATTGGAGTATTTCGTCAGCTTTGACCGGTGACAGACATACCTGTGGTTGTACTTAAATTTGAAAGAAACAAAGAATTTTCATACAAAGTAACGGTAATATTACTTGATACAATTGAAACATAAAGTGATAACTGATAAAAGGTTAACGATTGG
>NW_025935540.1:0-5352 GCF_000764305.2 Hyalella azteca | reverse complement strand
AACCCATACCTAACGATAGGTATATGGAGAAAAAGAACAAATTTAGAACCTAAGGAATGTGGAAATTTCTCGCAGTAAACAGTCAATCCAATCAGCGGTTTGGGTTGGTATGTAACTTAATCGGTTTTCAGTCTAATGGTGACTAATAAATATTCATCTGTATTACCTCCAGTCTAAATTATTTTACTGTGAATTGTCCATAGGATGATTGGATGAGTGCTGATCATTTGTTAGAGGTAGCCTGTGTTGGGATGTACGTACAACCGACGTGATAAGCAATGTTCATTATTGTTAATTATGCGATTATCAATATTAATTAATATTAAATTAAATGATATAATTGTCTTACAGATTAATATTGATAAATTTTAAAGTTAGAATAATTTTTGTCCTGAAGCGAAAGACATTTTTAGTTTAGTAGATAATAAAGGTTGTGTAGGGGTCTGAATGTTCGGATAAATCTGAAGATAACTGCGAAATATGAGCTAATTCCTAAAATATGAGATGTTTCTATGGTGAAACAACAACAACATAAACCCCTAATGACCCCCCATAACCACAACATAAACCCCTCATAAAGTCATTATAAACCGCTCATGCTTTTTCTCCATGAACAATTTTATGGTGTAACGCGTTGGGCCATTTCNGTGTTCGGTGGGGAAAATGTGTCTAATAATTATTTAATCATTTCTATAGAGCCGATGCGATGCACTCAACTTTTCCGCTGTTATTATTTAAAAAAATCAATAGAAGTTTAATAGTTACTTATGTAGGTATGAATCATGAAGCAACAAGAATATATTTTCACTGACCATGTAAATAATTCAGTTAGTATGACAAACATATAACGTGCTCAGTAAGAATGGATAAGATAAAAAATTCAAAGTTCAAATTATGAAAATTAGATCTTTTTACAAAGGTACTTAAAATTTTGGCAGCCACAACGTGGCTGATTAAAATGTTTATGATTAGGCGCAGAATTTTTCAATAAGTTTCGTATTTTGCCGATTTTAATGTGTACAAGCATGACATTTTAGAGATGTTTAACTGTGAAAAATGTCGTTCGATTTATTCAGTCATCATCGACATGATTTGAATGCTACTGGGCTAGCTTCTTCATGATTGGAGACAAAATGTATAAAATTTATAAAATTAATTAGCTCCAAAAATGAAGCTCCCATTGATATGTATAGAATAAGATATATCATTTAGTGTTTTTGGATGATCAACTAATAAACATTTAAGCGACATGAGTAGAAGCATATAAATTCGATGACAACACTATTCACGGAAAGGGGTTCAAGCTCGCTTCAACATCATTGATAATTCAGTATATGGAATGCAATCATAATTCACATTTTACTGACGGTTTCTCTGCTGAAAATGAGGCTCCATATAAATAACGCAACAATGTCAATCATTCTCAATCTCACCTTTCCCAATATCATGGCTATATACTAAATCGTCAATCGCGGAGCTCATACTGAAAGAAATTTTTCTGTGACCTTACATCAGTGACGACATGACATTTTCATAAGTTATATTTATTAGGCTTTTAATAACAGAGCTGATGAGGTAAAATAAAATTTGAATTTACGATTATTTTACGAGAAATGATAGTAGATCTTCTATGAAGCTCCCACTGCCCCACGCAACGCCGTCATCTGGTAACGCGGGAGACGCGGCAGTGGCAGTTCAAGTTCACCGCGTTTATGAGGCGCTGTTGCTGGACGCTCCGAGTGTGCAGTCGCTGGCTCCATGCGGGGACACGCGACGACCGGACCCAGCCGCCGCGTTTGTGTTTTATTCTTTTACTAATTCGTAACATATCATTTATTAGTAGAAATTAGGCTAAAATATAATAGGCCCTAAACTAATATATTAATAAATGATAACAACGATAAATTAAGTTACTTTTTAATGTTGTTAACTTAATTATTGGGAGTTAAGTGATGCTAAGCAGCTGTCATTAATTTGAACCCGAGTCATTATATAATTAATTATCTGAAATAGTTTATATATAGATTTGAAGTTAATGAAATGAATGTACAAAACGGTGCTTTGGTAATTATACGTGTGTTATATCACATATATTCATTTTTTTCAAATTAGTGCAACTTAATCGAGAAAACTCGGGATAATTTGAACTTGAAGTCAAACGCGGAAACTTTCTAGGACTTCTTTTGAATTTTCTAATATATAACTACAAGCGTCATAGTTATTTTTTATAACACAGCTTATCACGATAATTGTGTTATTAATTAATGAATTTTTTTACTTTATGTTTTATTTTAATTTGTATATAACAAAAACTATGATACAAAAATTGTCTATTTGTTCAAAAACTAACATATTTTTCCGCTCTCCTAACAAATACCAGGAGAAAAATCATAAAATATCAGCCGAAGCAGCACATTCATAATCATTTTGGCCGCCATGGAAGCAACATTAAAATTTTGTATTAATTGAATGAGCTTCACACATTGCCATGAACCTACCTCTTCATGATAAATATGTTTGAATATTTCCTATTTATTAATACAAATTCTTAACCAACTTCTTACATTACCGATGCGCACTTTTTCATGCCTAATCTGTATCAGGATCACCTATAGAATGGCATCAAGTGCACCGCTAGTGCTATTTATTTATTATATTTAAATTATATTTATTTGTATTGCCAGGGACGTCGAGCTCAACCCAGGCAACCGTCTCGGAATTAAAGCTCAGCCGAAGCAGCACATTCATAATCATTTTGGCCGCCATGGAAGCAANCACAAACCCCTTCATGCTTTATCTCTCAACAATTTTATGGTTATGGCCTAACCTATTCATGTCGGAGCTGGCATTTGTCCGTTTTGACTTGACTTGAATCTTCGTAGCGACGACGCGTAAGAACCATCTTGCTCATAGTTTTATGACTCACCTATCTTAGACATAACATTAACTCACGTACATGAGAATACAATTATTTTATATTCCTAATAATCCCATTATAGTCAGTGGTTCAGCAACAACCCTTCACGGTACCAGCAACTGGCGTATCAATTGAGGTATTAGACTTTTCATCACTTATAAATCAAATGCAATATCAGACAGAAGTTTTAATTACGACAAATGACTGACATACCAATTTTTGAAAGAATGAAGAAAGTTGATATGTGACTTTGTGACCGGCTATGCCCAGAAAATGATTATACCTAATGGACCTCTCCATGCTTCTACGATCTAACTTAGATCGACTTGACTGGTGATTCTATTTAATGTATATATGGTTAATAAAGGGTGGCAAAATTTGTCCATATGGACAAGTTTGATTAAAAACCACAGTGAGTTTTATTTATAATCTTCTTCTTGGCATCCTCAGTTAGTCTGTTTATACTTTTCGTAAGCTTTGTAGATTGAAGAATGAAAATCAGGTTTTCGAACATTTTTTCTAACGACGTTTCGAATGTATCAACATTCGTATGTATCAACATGGTATTTGTATTTATAAATTGTATTTGATGACGTACTCAATGATACAATACTCATTAATAGGTGATTATAAAAACATAATAAAATGCCAATATGATTTGAAAAATTTTATGAAGAAAGCCATGAGCATGGGTTCCAGTTTGGATTTATTTTGCTGGTTGTTCAATCAAACACGAGACATGATTGCGTTATAGCTGGATGAATACGTTTTGTATTGTTACTCCTGAAATTTTTCAATTTTCTGTCATGCCCATGAACTCACAGAGAACGTTAGCTGTTTCGACTGCTCTACGATTGAGAATCTGAAATCGCTTCCGAAATAGTTTAAGTTATTACTTATTAATTCATGTCTTTTAACTTCTTTATCGTGACGGAGTTAATTTGGGTGTGTTCAAAAGTAGGAAATTTTCACATATTTTTACGGGCTCTCAATAATAAAATATTATGAAAAATTTGTATGATACACGAATTTTATGACTACACACCATTGACGGAGAGGAGTTAAAGCTCGACTGAATATCATTCATAATTCAATATATGGTATGCACTCATTAATCGCACTTTATTCAAGGTTTTTCTTCCAAAAATGAGGCTTCTAATGAATCAAGCAAAATTATCAGACAATCATTAACCGGTAAAACTAAGGGGATTTGATCAGCGGTGGTGTTGGGTGGGGAAAATATGCCTAATAATTATTTGTTATTTTTTACAGAGCCGATGCGATGCAATGACTTTCCCGCTGTTATTATTTTACTAAATAAAAGGAAGTTTAATCGTTTTTTTATGTAGCTATGAATTATGAGGGAACTGCAATTTATTACACTGACCATGTAAATAGCTTAGTTAGTATGATAAATATTTTACGTGCTCAGTACTACCAACCTGAGTCGAAAATTCATTGACAGGTTAGAAATATTAAAATAATATTATTAAAAGATAAGACTTTATGGCAGCTATCTATAATTTGGCTGTAAATAAAAGCTGAAGGCAAGTTATTGTGTCAAAGAATGAGTAAACATCGCCTTCAGGTGCAAGTAAGAAGAAATTATGTCGTGAGGTTACGGGGGACCTCTGTTTTGGGGAGACGATTACGAATATTTTTGTTTTACGGCTGTGCCGAAATGATTAACTTGAATCTGATATTTTAATAAAAAAATGTAGATTGATGTACATTGGCATTGATGTACATTGGCACAATCAAGGCTATCGACGTTTTGAGACATAAAACACTAACATATTTTATATTTATCATTGACTTTGAACATTTTACAAATTTAATAACAGTTTTGAGGTGCCCTATGTCAACAAGTCGAGCGCACTAGGAAACCTAAATCGTCAAGGACGTATTGCGTACCTTTTTGGGTCCATTATGCTATCACGATACGCAAGGCCACATACTGTGCATGGTGAGGGTGCCTGTGTGAATAGTTTAGTTGGCGTTGAAATAATCACATTTGCTCAGTATGTACCGACCTGAGACGAGTTCTCAACATTAATGGTACTAATATTGTAATGTATATCATAAAGAGTATGAATTTTTAGGGCTGCTTCGCAGCTAGTAGACGAGAGAATATGGTGATCAATCAAGAACGGCGATTAATGCTTCCGATACTCGACCGATGTTACATAATTCGATTAGAAGGGCAAATACAAGTTGTTTAATTTCATAGCATTGTTAACGCAGCGAAAAAGTTCGTTCATTTATCATTGAATGGAAAACTACACGACTGAATCCTTAATAATTGGCGACTAGAAATCAACAACCTCCATGAAATGAAAAATTGCTTCAATTTATATGCTCCGTGGAATGAGAGTCATTGTTCAGAGTTACGGTGACAGTAGCAAGCTCTGAGTTACGGTGACCGTAGCAAGCTC
>NW_025935539.1:0-803 GCF_000764305.2 Hyalella azteca | reverse complement strand
GTGAGGGAGCGCCGCGTGTTGCCGGCGTGAGGGAGCGCCGCGTGTTGCCAGCGTGAGGGAGCGCTGCGTGTTGCCAGCGTGAGGGAGCGCCGCGTGTTGCCGGCGCGAGGGAGCGCCGCATTTTTCAGTACCCCTCTTTTTGCCATTTTCTATGAATTTCACGTTTTTTTTCATTTTTTTAAACTTACGCGAAAAAAAGACTCACATTTCTGTTTTACATATGTGTACCAGGTTTTAAAATGATACGTCCGTAAATAAAAGTTTTTTTTTGGGCCAAGACGCTCCCCATAAAATACAGGACAGGAAATATTTCCATATCTATTTTTTTAAACCAAAAAAAAAAGAATAGAGACATAATAAATGCAATTAATGATGGGAATCAATTGCTCATTTACTTTACTGATTTAAGCGAGCGGGGCCAAGAATATAGCCCGGACCAGTGCAGGTGGCTCTTGCTTTTCATGCACCACACACGACCAGGGCCTATGCTTTAAAAAAAAAGAGATCGTAAATTCATCAGCCAATCATTGACGGCCTTTCAAGCAAAATCCACCAATAATAGGCAAGAAAATAGAGCGTAAGTACTTATGTTCACTTAGCGAGTTTTGAAAGTATGGCCCCTGCTCATACTAATGGCCCTGCCAAGCCATGCTCGATGCGGTAGCTGAGACCCGGCAAGGCGGGCGGCAGTCGTGACACAAGCAGAATGGAGTTACACAAGGAACGAGTTATCGCACGACCATTCCAGCAGATGGTGATTGCACAAACCTGGATCCAATCTAGATGGAAATAATGAATTAATA
>NW_025935538.1:304197-364577 GCF_000764305.2 Hyalella azteca | reverse complement strand
ACATATCATTCGATTCGTAATGACCATATCTAGCGATCATCCGTTCACTTTTTCATTTTTTCACTTTATTTTTTCTAATTTTTTTCGAAGTCTGCGCTACGGAGGGGAGTCGTCTGCGTTACGGAGGGGGGAGTCGTCTGCGCTACGGAGGGGGGAGTCGTATGCGCTACGGAGGGGGGGAGTCGTTTGCGCTACGGAGAGGGGAGTCGTCTGCACTACGATCGTCCTATCTGGCCCCAAGGTCCCCACTTCGGCTGCCTCGGCCCCGGCAACGTACCTCTTGTTGACCAGTCCCAAGAACCAGCACTTCACCAGCGATTCACTGACGGATTTTTAGCGCATTTTCTCATTTATGGAATAAGGCGCTATTGTGCTCGTCATGTCCGTCCGTGACTTCACGTTTTTGTCGACGAGAAAATGCGCTCTCTGTCACTCACTGCAGTGAGTACAGAGTTATATTTTTTAAATACTCCAGTACGTCACCCTATATTTCTGGACACTGAGCAAGCGGCGATGAGGTGATAAATCCTGCACATTCTCACTTAAGACCCGACTAAATAATAAGCCACTTGCTACATGACCAATTCAATTGTCTGGATGTTGGGTGCATGCTACATATAAGGTACTTGGGCCATTGAGCCCCTTTGCACGGTACATAGTCTTTCATCAAAAGAGTGACAGAGACCAGGCTGGGCAGTGCACAAGCACTGGAAGCCTCCAAAACCAACTATATATACTTCGGGAGATATTCCATGCTCGCCGAATTTGGGGAGACCGGCCGTAAAATTTGTCCGAGACGTCTTCATGGCGAGATCGCGCAAAACTGAGCAAACTACCCAGATAAGTCGGTACCGTGTGGACGCTCTAAAAATTGCAACGATTTCAATCCGACTTAAAACTGCGCAGGAAAATCGTTGTGAAAACTGAGCGTGTGGACCGGGCTTATGTCTGCTGCCATTACCACAAAATCCACTTGGTATAAATTTTCCAGTCTTGGCTCACTATAAATTGTCCAGGCTAAGGTGTTTAATTACTGTTTATAGACATGGAATGGAAATGTAGGTAGCTGAAGCCTAAAGGTGATGATAGGCTGGTAGCCGTACTGCCGTAGCCGGTAGCAGGCAGCAGCAACTTTCAGGCTCCAGCAAGTAGGCCTACTTTTTACTTTGAAATTTGGGTACCTAATTTCTTTTCATGCAAGCCATAATTTATGCTGATTTAAAAATTTAATTCTTAAAATTTTATTTAATTCGTAATTAAAATAATTTATAATTTTCTTTGCATTTTCATCCTGATATCTTAAGTGGAAATTGGAAAAAAACTTGCCAGTTGCTGGCGCTTGCTGCTAGGTACCCGTACCACCTACCAGCACTGAGCACCAGGCAGCAGCCTGCCAGGCTGGATAGGTACTAGTAATAATATATTTACAATTACAAGCAAGTGTGGAAAATTGGAAAGAAACCTGTGAGTCTGAAGTCTGACTCATGGTGCAATTGCAATTCTAGGATTTGCAGTAGGTACTGTTGTGTACTGCGACAGTACTGGTTTTTGCAATTTGCAAATGGCTGTGTCTTGGTCCCTACTCCCTAGTCCCTAGGAGGCTAGGGTCACAGGGTGACCCAGGGACCCTGGTGATAGGAGACACTCAGATAGGATTCTGAGTCTGACCAACCCAAGTTAGTAATCTAATTAATCTAATTCTAGATTAAAGACTATAGCAATTTAAAATTTGTATAATAAATGTAAAGTTACATTCATATAAATAATTTAAAATGTAATTAATATTTTGTTGAGATTTCATATTTAGAATAGACTCAAATCATCAAATGGGGGGTATTATTGCAGATTAACTACATCCAAAAAAAAGGGTGTTTTTTTTTTAATTATATGTTTTTTGGGGTGTAGATTACGAATCTGAAATCCATTTTTGGCGGTCGGCATCGGAAAACCGATTGAGAAAAAAATCGGTTTTCCGATGCCGACCGCCAAAAATGGATTTCAGATTCGTAATCTACACCCCAAAAAACATATAATTAAAAAAAAAAAACACCCTTTTTTTTGGATGTAGTTAATCTGCAATAATACCAATGGGGTATGACTGTACAATTGTTGATGTCAAAGTACTTTAGTTGGTGGTGTGAGTTCCCAGTTCCCACCCCAAGTGGAAATTTTACTTCCCCAACAGACGCAGGCATGGAATATATCTACTTGGCGAGCCGCGACTGAATTTTTCGAGCCATAGTTTTATGGATTAGCCAGCTGTGATTCCATTTCTTTAAGCTGTGATTCCATTTCACTGAGCCGTGAATTCCATATCTAGGCCATGAAAAGTCATTTACTAGGCACGAATTTATTTACAAAGTCCATGCATGTGTTACCCCAAACAGGCTGGAATTCTAAGAATGGAAGTTCACTTATTAAAAAGCTTTCCACCCAAGCTGAAAAGCTTTCCCATTGCCACAGTGCTCTGCAGCTCTGCCAGTGCCAGGTGAATGACTAGGTGACTATAAATGAAAAGGTGGATCAAAAGTGGACTGTGGACAAAATGTTTCAATTTTATACTAGTACATTAGATTTGTAAAAGAATTATTTAGATGTCTCTTGTTTGATAGATATTTTTTGTCTTTTATTTGATAGATTTTTTTAATTTTCCAGGCCTTTTGTTTGTAATGATCAAGATTCAGTCAAGTATTTAGTTAACTAGTACTGTAGTACATACACCCTAAAATGGGGTAACTTAGACCGGCGGGGTAACTTAGACCACTTTTCGTTTTTTTAACAAAAACCCCCACAACTCAAAAACTATTTGACATAGAAAAATTTTGTTGTAAGGGGAGGCGTTCGGCCCCGGTAAGTTTAATATTTATATTAAGGAGGTAGATGGTACAGCGGTGGACAAGACTGGCATGTAAGGCTACTGAAACCACCTGGGCACAGCTTAGAGAAATATATTATGAAACACTGAAACCAGCATACAGCCACCAAAGTGTGCAGACACCGCCAGTTGGTGCAGAGTGAAATGGGGTTAGTAGTGTTATGATGGTATGGCAACAGCAAGGCACGCTAGCAGTTGGAGCTTGCACGTTAACAACACAGCCGAAATCTTGCAAAATCACCAGGCCCTCAGTCCTGGTTGCAACTAGCAAATTGCAAGTCCTAATCACTAAAACAAAGGAACCAGTTAACCAAGGTCACCCACCCGGGCTGACATCACACAAGATACAAATGGCAAACACATGGTCAGGCAATAAAATCAATCCCTAATTACCATCTAAAATTGCTTGTTTCTTTTACTAGAACATCACAATAAAAACATATTTGCACTGGCACAATAATTCCGGACAATGTGAAAATTAGTTCAGCAAGTCTCTCCTCTGTGTGCTCCACTAAGGTTGNAACCAATCACAGCTTGAAAGCATCCCCATCAACCAATCACAGCTTGAAAGCATCCCTAGCAACCAATCACAGCTAGAAAGCAGATAACATTATAATTCCATTATCCAACCACAGCTGGAAAGCTGAAAGGGGCTAAAATCACAATCCTATCAACCAATCACAGCTGAAATTCTGGAAAAGGCTAGGATATGTAAATAATGGACTGAAAGTGTAAATTTCCTGGCCTTTCCAAGTTTTCAGGTCCTGCTTTCCAATATGCTATGTGTACTAGTTAATTTATTATCCCTCTAGAATTCCACACTGACCCCAAGTCTCTAATTTTACCCTAAAACAGTCAAACGGCAACAATAAAATTTGTCTTTACTGTAAGTTGAGCACCTGTTAATGCAGTCTGACCGGCAGTGACAGCTTTGACATGACCACAACTATGCATGATCTTCAGCAAAAGATTTAGTTGATTTGTTTACATTACAATGTTTATGTTTTTTCTGCAGGATATTTTGGTGGGAACAGTAAAGCAATGCGGATTGCGGAAGTTGACAATTTTTTGAAATGACATGTTTGCAAAGTGCAAACCGCGATTTTTCAATCAAACAAAAATATATGACATTCGAGCTGCAAGATTTCATACTACTGAAATTATAGTCAAATGGGGTAAGACAGGATTGCAGCCTTCATGGGGTAAGAAAGGACCGGCTCATGGCATGCAATCTAATTGCACTGAATTTAATTTGACAAAAGAATATGTTAGAGCAATCATTGCCTGTCATTTCAGTGCTTGTTTCAACCCTCTTCTGCAAATAATGAATTTCTGGCTAATTTTCAAAGAAAACCTATGTAAAGAAGGGTCATAAAATAGTTAACCTTGTTTGGGAAATAAGCTCTGTCTAATGACAAAAAATTTTTTGGTCAGGTTTGTGGATGTAGGCAGGTAAACTCAAGTAATAAGCAACTTATGAGACATACTAGGCATTCCTACCTGCTACCATCACTGCCTGACAACTATTCTAAAATGGGGTATAAAAGGACCGGACATGGGGTAAGACGGGACCACTAAATGATCCTGTTTTACCCCACAAGTGGTTGTATCTTACCCCATAAATGGTCCTGTCTTACCCCACAAATGGTCCTCTTTTACCCCATAGTTTATCAAAAATAGCTTTTAAATGAATATATTATTGTGCATAAGTATACATGGAGTATTTTGGTCAAAATTTTCATCTTTTGCTTAAAATAACCATTCTAACATGTTAGCTTTTTTAATTAGATAAATTTAGCATAATATTGTGAATTGCATCACGGGGATGGAGAAAATAGGGACGTCTCTTTCCATTAGTGAGCTGCAGAACAATGTGCAAGAGTGGTTGGGGGAAAAGTCATTGTGTGAAACATAAAAAATAATTATTATCACAATTTTGTGAGAGGGCATGGGCTATGTTTAAAGAAGTGCACCACAAATGCAGTTAGCAAGAAAACACATGACGTCCAACTCTTAAGTTACTATCCATTGGTTTCATTACCAATTTGATAAATTTTCAGACAATGACACTAATGGAATATACATGAAGCATTTAGCAGTGCTCTACAATGAACCAAAGCCAACCCACTATTACTATGCTTAACAAAGTTTTCTCATTACAAAAACTCCAATGTGACTGATATTAGAGTTGGCTTCCCACAAAACAAAAAAGTAACAAGTGGTTGTTTAATCAAATAATGTGTTTCTAGATTGAATAAGATTGAGATTGAATGATATCTATTGAATATCAGATTTGTACTTTTATTAAAAACCTTGCAACATAAGAATTGCCAGTTGGCCCTGTCTTACCCCATGCCTGGTCCCATCTTACCCCAGTGGGGTAAGATGGGACCAGCCAACTTTTTTTAATCTTTACAGAAAACTATGTTAGATGCAAAACGTCTGAGTTGTAGCTTAGAAGCCCATTGCATATATACACCTTGTGCTAGGTTTAGGGTTTTTAGTTATTTAGGGTTATTGGTATAGATGCTACAGGCTTGTTAGTGATTTTGGTCCTGTCTTACCCCATCTGACTATATATATGATATTAGAACCGCGATATTTCAGACAAAAATAAGACTTTTCCAGCCCTGAACAGATGTACTAAATTTTTGTTCATGCGCGGCATTACCCTATGGCCTATAGCAGACAAGTGTTAATTTGGGAGAAATATTTGTATTCAACCACCAAATTGG
The DNA here is from genome assembly GCF_000764305.2 of Hyalella azteca. Classification (NCBI taxonomy): domain Eukaryota; kingdom Metazoa; phylum Arthropoda; class Malacostraca; order Amphipoda; family Hyalellidae; genus Hyalella; species Hyalella azteca. The sequence goes on along the minus strand of NW_025935538.1, from coordinate 358,967 downwards.
GTAATTCTTTTAAAATATAATTTATCATTTCCACATAATTAAAAAATTTGTTGCATAATGATGCAAGCATTGCGAGGGCCGAGGCTCGCACAGGTTTTGTAGCGAGTTCACAACCTTGGTTGCGCTGAGATTGTATTTGGGTAACTGTACACTGTAGACTACAGTTACCCAAATAGTGTACACAATTTCTAGGACATAGATGGCAATGCTTCTACGTAATAGATAACACATTTATACAAGATACAAAGAGAAATAAGGACTGACAATATCATTTAGCAAATTAGCATTTTATTGATCCTCTTATTTGTTTAAATTTGTACAGTAAAATAAAATTATGCTAACCTAATAAATGTAAGTCATATATGGTAGGTACCTAGTTAAGATGGGATCAATCAATTGATCTATTATAAATCAATGATCAACAGTTTAGCTTCAATTTGTTTTCAAATTCATAGTGAATTCATAGATGAAGTATTAACTTGTGGTATCCATTCTAGTGTAATAAGCTTTGTAAAATTTTTCATATTCATTGACTGCGAAGTAAACTATAATTGAATATATGGTTATTTTATAAAATCCCAATTATAAGGCAGAGAAAAAGAACAAGGTCCCATTTACCCTCAATGCAAATAAAACCTCTTCAGCGGTGCAGCTCCAACATCTTGCCACTTCAACAGCTTGAAGCTTTACATAGTTACTCAATTTTGCTGATTTGTTAATTTATTGTCAGTCAAACTGGTGATACAATTCTTGTGCTACGTAACCCACATCAATTTTCATTTTCTTCTATTAGCCCATATGGGTGATACTCTGATATTGATTACAAATAATGCATAAAGATTGGTTTCAAGGCCCACAAAACTCACGAGTTAACATTTTATTCAAAATCTGGCATTGATTAATAATATTAATAAATTCTTGAAAAGGTAAATTTCATAATAGAAAATAGGAGCCTATTGTGACGCGAGCTCCTCGCTCGCATCACAGCTCAGTGACCCTTGGAGTCGGTGTAGGCCACCATCAGAGGCGTTAAGGTTGGGGCCCTGATCATTAACATGAAACCATTCCCTGTTTTTAATTAATAAAATCAATTCTTTTTTTTTTTTGTTGGAATGGTGAGTGTGGGAGGCCTTTTTTTTAAAAAGCCTATTTTTGTATTTCAAATCTGAGTTGTATAAACAGGCACTATCTATGTTCACAATTTGTCTATGTTCATTTGCAAACATGCATGCTATATGGATGTTGACTTTGCACTCTGACATAAATACATTATCATTTAATCCAGCTCTTGGAAAATACATTTCTAATTTCACATAATGATTAGACTCAGTGAAAATGATTAGGTACTTAATTATGAAGCTTTTCATAACTGCATTGTACATAATATGAATCATACTCTCCAGCTCAGCAGAGTGCCTTGGATAAGCAGATGAATATTTTTTAGTGTGCAAGGCACTAATTTTCTTTGGGTGAACTGGGAAGAAAAAACTTTTTAATTATTTTGAATCAAGTTACATTGAGAGAAGCAAAGGAAAGCAAGTTTTCTTTGCTTTTAAATTTTAAGTTAAATTGAGCAATGAATAACATCAGATTATAAATACTGAACCACATGTAGGTTGGCTTCAAAGTTGCCTAATTTAAATCCACTAATAATTGTGGATTTAATAAAAATCATGGAACCCAAATTTCATTCTAAGAAATAAGTTTGATGAGCATCTCACAAAAAGATCAATGACAATGGTAAATGAATTTCAAGTATACTCCTAACAAAACATGCACATAACAGTATTGTCTTGGTTCAATCAATATTGTAATAAGTGTTTTATATCAAGCCGAATGTACTATACTTCATTGCTGACTCAGATAAGTTCTGTAACCAAACCTATTTCCTTGTATGGCTTTGCATAATCTTAGTCATGTTATGCATATTTAATTTCTTAATGCAACTTACATTTACTGTATTTTTCAGTGCTTAATTTCTCATTGATAACTAAAACATCCTTGATCATGACGGTGTCTGAGGGAGAAGATGAGTATGAATATGAGGAACAGGAAGAACTCCTGTTTCTGGACCTTAAGGGAGTTGTGCAGTCTGAGATCACTCAAGAGGCCTTGAATAACTTCAAGTTGCTTGGCATTCACACACCAAATCCTATTCTACAGGTATCAAAATATTGTACTCTTAATATGTTCTAGTCTTAGTCTTAGGAATTTGTAGAGTATTAGCGTTAATTCTTTTATGACGTTGTTCAATTGTTAGCCAGGAAAACTAATCCATTTCTTTGTAAGATCTTTTCATTTATTTGTTATCAATGCACGCACATATTCAAACAATTATTATCATTGTACTTTGTTCTATGGACATCGAATCATTAATTGTATTTCATCATGCATGAAAATTGATCAGTTTTAAACCATAAAATGTCTTTGCTATTTGTTAGAATGTAGCCTAGAGTCTATGTAGGTGGGGCTTTTTCAGCTGAAGGCTCTTCCCTGCTTGTTGTCATTGTAGTCGCTCTACTATGTTTCTTTCTGAACTGAATAGGTAATAAAGACACAGGTAATTTTGTTGAAGAGGATTAATTGAAATCTAAAACCTTTTTATTATATAGATTATTGTAAAGCACCAGGATTCCATAAAATGTTTGCTTCTGTAGATACTATAATAAAACATTTAATTGTTGAAAGCTGAATAATTAAAATTAATTGGAGAATACATTATCTCGATCTACTGTGTTGTGGTGCTCCATTTTATTGTTAAGCCATCAACTGCTATATCTGACAAAAAATGTTAAACATGTGCCGAAGTCAGACGACATGTTTGCCCTAAATGAGCTACTCTGAAACCTTCATGCCACATATATTCAACATATTACTTCTTATGCAACCAGTAACCTGAAATGATTGAACAATTGTTTTTCCTCAGATTGGTGGACTAATATTCCAAGGAGGCTTTGAACCAACCGTGGGAACAGCTGTGTTTTTTCAAGAGCAGCCACAGTCAGCCTCAACTCTGCCTCCCCTGCCTGTGTTTGCCAAGAGGCCCAAGAAGATGCTTCAGTACGCTTACAAAGCGCATAATATGATACAAATGAAGCGTATTTTTGTTAAACCCTTCAAGGAAAATAGTGAAGCCCAACTGCTTGGAGATGATTGATGTTCCAGTAGTCCAGAAAATATGCATGATATAGGAGCTGATATGAGATTTTCTGCTCTCTTGCTGTAATATTAATAGTTTTAATATAGGTAACTATTGTTAATAGTCAAATAAATATAGTCACTGCTTATGGATGTGACTTCTGATATGGATTGGAGAGTGTTAAATATTCAGATGTGGTCAAATATTCCTTTTATTACTTATGCATTGTTTACATACGATCATCAAAGGCCTACTTAAGTGTAATTAAAAAAAACTGTGGAGCAATAAAAAATATAAATTTTGCTATTAAATTTCTTTTTGAGGTAAAATGATTGGATTCTGCTGTGCAGTCGAAAGCTAGATTGTAGGTTATGAGCTTTATTGTAATTGATACCCTGCCTGTTTGCAACTATGTATTAATGTTTTGCACTGCTAAATTTTTTTATTTTAGGTAGTACCAATCTTCTGCTCTCGATTTTAGGTGCATGTACTTGTTTGCAGTATCTTGGCTCAATCTCTTTCCATACCTTAATTTTTGTTAATTTTTTCATGAAATATGTTCTTTTGCTTAAATTTCTTTTGATCACATCTGGTATGGAATATCTAGTTGTCAGTAGCCCATTTTGAAGTTTTCCACGAATATTATGCTGTCAGTTAGTTGATGTGACTAAATGATCAATCAATTGAAGATGAAAGAGTTAAGTTAACTTGTATTGTTTTTAGCTTTGCTCACTAATTCATTTTATCCAAATTAGACCACAGTACCTATACGGGTATGGAGGCCAAGAATGTTCACAATCATTTAGTTGTCTTTGTCGAGTTTCCTTACAAATACTGGTACAGTATTTGTAGCAAATACTGTAGCTTCATTAAAAAAATGGCTTGTGAGAGGGCTAGTTGTCGCAAACGTGTCAAAGTATGATGTTGCTTTGATATCGTCTATTATATGGCGAATATGTATACTCACTCTGATCTAATCAACTGTAGTGTTAAGGTAAAAATGTTTGATGACCAAGAAACGAATGTTTGCACTCGTTTGTTCTCATGGACAGTTAATGAACGAAATTTACCTTACAAACAAAACTTTTGTGTTGAGTTCTTTTAATGTGGTTAAAAAAATCAACATATTATTGTCTGCCTATTAGATTGAGAAGATACATGCTCCTCACTATTCCTGTTTTGACAGCTGCCACTTGCCATTTTCGCACGGAAATTTCCAATACAATTCTTCTGGTGCGAGTAAGCTTGTATATAAGCTTAGCCCAACAAGCTTATATAAAAGTGGTGGCCCAGTGGTTACAGTTCAGAGTACCAAGATTGGCGCAGAGAGGCGCGGGTTCGATCCCAGCTCTGTGCGCCAGTTTCTGGTCAGAATCGGCGAGGAGGCCGGGCGGTTAAGCACAGTAGAATTGTAGCAGTGAGTTGTGAGGTCGAGACCGCAATAAGCTGTGAATGTTCATCGATGTTAAGAATCGGCGACAGGCCCACGGCCTAATAAACGCTGAGACAGCTATGCTATGCTGTATCACGTAGCTTGAACACCGATAGGCCCTGCAGTCTAGGGTGTAATGAGTATGTCTTGCATGTCTGCAATGTATGTGACTATGTGTTACTGATAATGAATTTTTAATCTAATATTGCTTTGTAGTGTCCGGAATAAATTTCTATTTTCACTACTGTGTGTTATTGTGAAATTTATTTTGCTGGTGGTTTAGTTAACTTCTTCTTAAATGATTATAAATATCGTGATCGTCAAAATTATTATGATTGAGATTATATGAGGATTATACAAATGTAGGTAACGACCAGTTTGAAGTCTACTCACATATTTTGAATATATGAATTGAACAACCCTATCTTATTTTAATAACATGCTATACTTCCAAATTTTATTGGTCCAATCGCTTGAAGATGACTGGGCCAATTCATCGCTTATATTAATACAGAAATTGTTGAGCGCCTGCCTAGTCAACAACACGAGCATCGGAAGCACCACCACCGAAGTTACTTTACAGATAAAAGAGACGAGAAATTCGTTACAACTCGGCCGTACTCCTCGTACAATTCATGACACCCAGCCTAGTTTTGATCATCGCTGCCAGATAACCGAAACTTCCCCAAATTTCTCGAACTTTAAATTAAATGAAAAGTTTTCTTACGAGTTACAATATCCGATTATTGGTTTTGACTTTCCGAGGGCGAAACTGCTGGCTACAAATCTTACTTTTAGACTAGCCCTGGAGTTAACTCCACATAAAAATGCAAAGCTACCTTAATGGAAAGATTTTTGTCATTATTGACAGAGGAGTGATTATACGACATTAATTATGATAAATTTATTTTTAAGAGGAGAATGTACCCAAATTAGAAACTTTTATATTTACGGATGGATTATTTTGAAACTTAGTACACATATGTAAAATAGAAAGAAAACGGCTTGTGGAAATTTTTCGAAAAATGAAAGAAAACCTGAAATTCATAGAAAACGGCAAAGAAGAGGGTACTGTAGAAATAATAATAATAATAGCGGTTTCAGCGTTTTGTAGGCCATAGGCCTGTCGCCAATTCTCAACATCGCAGAACATTCACAGCTTGTTGCGGTCTCGAACTCACAACTCACTGCTCCAATTCTGCTGTGCTTAACCGCCCGGCCTCCTTGCCGATTCTGACCAACAGTACGTCACCCTATATTTCTGGACACTGAGCAAGCGGCGATGAGGTGATAAATCCTGCACATTCTCACTTAAGACCCGACTAAATAATAAGCCCGTCATAATCACTACTTAGATAATCTTTGATAACTTTGAATTTATGTTTCCTTGCAAGATTCTTTTTCAGTAATTAAAATTTCACGTTTAAAAAAAATGTGTGGCAATAAATTTGTACCAGTTCGGCATACTTACTGCTACGATTCGCGAATTATGTCTTTGATATCTTTTTACCGCATCGAGCATTTCCTTTCAACGTCCGAGCTAACTTTGTGCCTTGCTTAACCACCTTTTTAGCGCATTTTCTCATTTATGGAAAAAATGCCCTATTGTGCTCGTCATGTCCGTCCGTCTGTCTGTCCGTCCGTGACTTCACGTTTTCGTACGAGAAAATACGCGCTTTCTGTCACTCACTGCAGTGAGTGCTGAGTTATATATATTTTTTTGATTCTTCAGAACTTACGGGTTGGGCAGACGCGGCAGCGAGTTGCTGCTGTTTTACCTCTTCACGCGCGTTGATTAGGAGCCGTATACTGCAATTCATTTGGCATCACAGAGCAATTTCTAGGAGTTGATGAAAATTTCTACCATCTTTCGACTTTTCAATAAGGAAAACCTTGTTCCAGCTATGGTTTAACTCTATATAGTTGCTTGCCTTCAGCCATAAATGCTTCAGATTGACAAATTCTATTGATGAGGTCACTGTCAACTTCAAGGGTTCTTCGCGTAATGAAAATTGATTTATTTAATTAATAATAAAATTTAGACAATAATTTAACTAATTACTGTCTAATTAGCGCGCGTACGCCATGACGATGCGTAGAATTGTGGAACGATGGTCCTGCTTTCGGTCTAATATCTTAAGAATCTTAATTAGATCCTGTCATCAAGAATTGTAATATAAAATGTAACACAACAGATAACAGTTATATAAGAGATCTTCAAAATGTCAGTCAATATCACTAAAATATCAGTCGCTGTTGGTTCGTGGGCGGTTTAATTGGTCCATGATGCATTTATTGACAATGCGAGTACATGTAGCGAGACGACCTGTTTTGCTACTTATAGGGGATGCTTCGTTAACTCAGAAGTCTTAAATTTATTGACCATGCGAGTACATATAGCGAGACGACATGTTTTGCTACTTATAGGGGATGCTTCGTTAACTCAGAAGTCTTAAATTTATTGACCATGCGAGTACATATCTGTCTCTTATACACATCTAGATGTGTATAAGAGACAGCAAATGTAAAGTTATCCACCTTGGCAAGAATAATGAACAGCAAGATTACAGTATGAGAAGACACGGTTGCAACGACAGAGTGATGATGTCGAAGTCGACAACGGAAAAGGATTTAGGAGTTAATATCGACAATGAGTTGAAATTTTCTAAGCATATTTAAGGTCAAGTTAATAAAGCCAATAAACTACTTGGACTGATCAGACGCTCTTTCGAGTTCCTAGATGCAGAAACGATGAAGCAGTTGTTTTTTGCTGTCGTGCGCCCGAACCTAGAGTTTGGAAACGTCGTGTGGTCACCGAAATTTGAAAAGGACAAAAATTTAGTAGAGAGTGTTCAAAGACGCGCAACAAGGATAGTTCCGGGCCTGAAAGGCAAGTCCTATGAAAAAATATTAAAGATTATGAAGCTTCCAAGCCTCCGTTATCGACGTCGGCGTGGGGACCTCATTGAAGTATACAAGTATACTCATGGCTTATACAAGGTCCCAGAAGGATTACTAGAATTTGAAACAAGAACCAACACCAGGGCCAGGGCTATAAACTAAAAAAACAGCGTTGGAACACATCCATGCGACAACATTTCTTCTCGCTTCGAGTCACCGACATGTGGAACAGCCTCCCTGATAGCTTCGTTGACGCTCCGAGCATGAACATCTTCAAAAACAGACTAGACGAAGCTATGCAGGAGCATGTGTTCAGTCCTAAAATACTTAGCAAATTACGGACCAGGCAATAAGTCCAGCAGCTATCTCAATCAATCGTCAGCTATGGAAAGATCGGGTTCCAAAGGCCGGATCCCTTGTGAATCAAGTCACGAAAAGTTCAAGAATCGGCAACAGGCCATGGCCCATGGGCCTATTTCTTCAACGCCGACACTTCTATTCTATTGGTCCCGGAGGCAAACCATGATTCAAATTCAGCCATTCTTAGTATTGCAGTCAATATGAGACTCTTTGATAATTTTTTACGTTTAATGAAAATTCAAGTGCATCCCTGCTTTAAAATTCACATCTATCGTATTCTTTTTCACTGCAGTTTCTTGAACAGCTAAAGTATGAAATTTCAGCAGTCGCGGAATGTGCGGGTTCTACCAGGCCTCAATCCCCAATCCCCTATCCCCATGCCTCATTCCTGTTCGAGCTGCTGTTGACGACGGACGTTGGTAAGAGGAGCTGTCATTTTGAAAATAGGTGAGTAGCCTATCTGAAGAAAGTAGCCAATAGGTTGCTGAAAATTTCAAGAATTGGTTTTTGCATAGCGTTGATACTTAAGTAGGAGGGGAATAATAGAAAGAGGGGAGGATATTATTATTATAATATCCTATATTTATATAAGAATAATAAGATATAGGGTAAACGCGGTATATTCCGACATCGTAGGTAATTCCGTCACCTCTCCAGCTTTTCCTTTATATTAAGCTTTGTTTTAGTTCCATGCGTTCATTGATGGTTGAAATGGTGACGTCATACATTTGCGTGTCAAAATACTGCAAAAACACTAGGTCTTGGCCATCTAGTGGGAAAATATTGAGATCCAAAGAGAGATAATGCATGCCACGTGGTGAGATCATCGAAAAATGTGTCAAATTTGACAGTTGACATGGCTCTACCAAATAGTGAATAGTTTTGAGAGTCATGTGAAGGCAACAGAACTTACGTAACGCATACGTTTTTTTTTATAGTTTTTCATTTCTCGATGCGTCCTTAATGTGTCGGAATATACCGTGTTTACCCTAGTGAAAAGTGACCCAACTATCAAATCAAGGTCATTATTTCCCTAACAAGGTAGGGTTAGGGTAAACACGGTATATTCCGACATCGTGGGTAATTCCGATTTCCGACACCTCTCTAGTTTTTCCTTTATATTAAGGCTAAGCTTTGTCTTAGTTCCACCGTCCACGCATTCGTTGATGGTTGAATTTGCCCGTTGAAATAGTGACGTTGTACCTTTGCCCACCAAACTATTACCAAAACACTAGGTTTGGGCCATCTGGCGGGAAAATGTTGAGATCCAAAGAAACACAGTGCATGCCACCCAGTGAGATCATCGAAAAATGTGTCAGAGTTGATAGTTGACCTTGCTCTATCAAATAGTGATAAACTGTTTGTGTAGAAAGAATATTATGGTTTGAGACTTTTAAATACGTCTGTCACTGTCTGTGAACAGGGTCACACTTAAAAGCCACTTCAGCAACTTCAGCGTCTTTGGCGTCTTCAGCTTTTAAGTGTTACCCCAATTTTGTTAATAATTAGATTAAGATAGGAGGTAATTCATCTGGCAGAAATCTTGCGGTTCCAGAAATGGGCTCTTACTGTCTGGAGACTGGAGTGGAACAGTGGATGACATCACAATCAAATATCATTATATCAATCACATCCTGGAGTGGAGTTGATGACATTGCAATCATTATCAATCACAGTCTGGAGATGGACATGCACTAAAAAATGAAATAATCTTAAATGACAGGTGTTTCTTGTTGAAGCAAACACAATTATTGGCAGAGAATGCTTTATATTCCAATTTTTAGGGCCTAGAAATTAGAATATAATGAAATAAATGCAATCTCTGGGATATATAATAATAATGCATTCACTCCCTTCTCCCTAAAATTCAGAGTCAAAAAATTTGTCAGATGACATTAGTGGATCAAAAGGCAGGCCTGAGACACATTGACACATTGTTTGCATTGCAAGTTACAACTTAACAAGAAATGTCAAACAATGAAATTTAGGTGGATATAAGTATATACCGTAATACATTTAAATAATATAAATTACAAAAAATTTTAAAACGCAATATGATTTTGAAAATAATTCCAAGGTTCAGACTTTGGACAATTCTGATAGTTTGCAAACATACAAAAATTCCATAATGATCATTGCTGGTGGTGGTTGTCTGGAGAAGAGTGATCTCTTCTGTAAAGTAGTAACCTTGAATTGTACTGGTCTGGTCAGTGGCAGGCATAGAATATATTTACTTGGTGAGCCGCAACTGGATTTCTCAAGCCATGGTTTTATGGATTTGCCAGCCATGATTCCATTTATTTGACCTGTGAATTCCATATCTTGGCCATCATTGGCCATGAAGAGCCATTTACAAGCTGCAAACTTATTTTTAATTAAAGTCCTGTGCATGTGTTACTCCAAACCTCTAATTTTGTCCTTAAAACAGTCAAACAGCAACAATAACATTTGTCTTTACTTTAGTGGCAACTGAACACGTGATTATGTAGTCTGACCACTCTGATGTGACCACAAGTAGGCAATCTTCAACAAAATGTTTTGGGTTGACTCGTTATCATTACATTCTGCAGGATATTGTGGCAGGAGCATTCAAGTAGTACTGTGGATTGCAAAGTTGAAAATTTTACAAAATGATATAGGTATATCATGATTTTTGTGAAGTGCAAAGCGCAATTTTTTTAATCAAACAAAAATACATGACATTAGAGCTGTGAGATTTCATACCTACTGAAATTATATGATATTAGAGTTGTGATATTTCAGAAAAAAGTAGGACTTTTCTTGACCTGGTCTGCAGTAATTGGCTCCAAAGTCAAAAATCAAAGCACTAAAACTATAGCAAAACAATTTTTGCGGTATTCAGTCCCAGCAAGACTTGCAGTAAGAGTTTGTGGGAGGAGTTAAAGCCACACAAATTGAAAGACATAAGGTATAAAAATAGTAATATAGCTACATGGCAAATTTTGTGCCTCTATTATATTATCAAACAAATTAATTAATCATAAATAAATTAAGGAAAATTGTAGAAGTGTTATTGTAAGTTAAATTATTCATAAATTTGACCTTGAATCTTTGCAAGAAATTCTCATGTACGAAGCATTTATCTATGTATATTTGGTTTCTTATTTTCCAGATTAGCTTTTTCTTGGACGAAGAAGGGTTTATTAATTGTAATGTTGAAGTTAATCGAGATAAGCAATACATTGACAAAGCCATCACGTGGGGTTTTATTCTTTTCAAAATGCAGTGGGAATCCTGACACCTCTGTAATTTCATGTAGTGCATCTCCTGAGGAGCTTAGGTAAGTGGAATGTGGGGTTTTCACACAATTGTTGTAAATTATAAGATGCTATACGTGAAATTTAGCTTCTAAAAAAAGCTTTGTGAATATAAAATAGGTATATACCAGTAGTAAAATATTATATAAAATATATACTATTTTATTCATTACCATTTTCTCATCAGAGGCTAATTTTTTAACTGTCAAAGTTCAGGCCAAATGAGAAAGATGGCATGAGCAAGATGAAAAGGATTCTGAGAAAGGGATCCTCTTGAAAAAAATTATAGTATGGATAAAAAAAGTACTTTGTTTTCTAATTTATATTATTTGAAGTTGAGAAATTATTGTTATTTCAAATTAAAGTTATTATTTTATGCATTTATAACATTACCTATATAAACCTTACACAGTTTGGCCCTGAAAGGCAAGAGTCTGAGAGACCTGGCATTTGTGCTGCGTGACACTCACAGGAAACTCAAGATGGAGTGGCGGCAAGGTAACTTAGGATGAAATAAATTGAAGACCAGGATTGTTTGATATCCATTGCAGCAATTCTATAAACTTGGATAACAAAATAATGTTAATGGACACAATCTGTGTTTGGCTTTGTATACATTGATGTATACTTGCTCTGGCACAATCATTGTTATTTCAATGCAAATTTTTGAAAATTTTATAGATGATTAAAGCTAATGATGAGTTTCATAATGTCAACAGTACAACAGTAAGTATGTTCATGGTTGTTCTCAAAATAATAGCATGTTGAATCCTATTTATTATAATGAAATATTATTTGCATATTTTTGGATCTTGCTTCTGATGCTTCATCATATACCTACAACCCATTTTTCTCAGACAACCAGTATTTATGCTTGTTATGCATCTAACTAAAATTGACATGGGCAAACATTGCAGCCTTGGGCGTAGGTGACATTTTGTTGCTTCCACAACTAATTAATATATCTATTTTCATTACTCTTTGATCCTGAGCATCTTAATAGGTCCTGAAAAAATTTTTCCTGTCCATTACAATGTTGGAAAATTATTAGCTTGAAAATATTTGGAAGATATAGAAAGGGGAAATGTTGGGTTTCAGTTTCAATATTTATGGTATCACTATTGCAACCCCCTGTCCCTCGTAATGAAGTATAAATTTTGGTTTTATTTGAAATATGGCTGAGGAGAGAATAAAGTTGCTAGACAGAAAGAGTTTTCATGGTAAAGACCTTACATCTTGGATGATATAATGCAACTGGTGCTAAATGCTTAGCTGTTACAACTAAATACTAATGACAAACAGACTATATCAATATATGTCCAACTTCAATTACTATTAAACCTAATCAAATGTAATATGTGTCATTCATTGCAGCTTAAATATCATATAGTGCAGTGGTTCCCAAAGTGGGCAATATCGCCCCCCTAGGGGCAGTGGAAAGATTTTGTAGGTGGACAGGAAGAAGAGGGCGGTAGGGGGGAAATGGGGGGCGGTAGTCCGGAGTCAATGTCAGAAGTTCGAATGTTTGTTTGACGATTTGTACACAGCACGTGCAGCATACGACTCCAGCAATGTTTTTGTCACCCAGATCTGTTTTTTAACCTCTCCTGGGTTTATGTCTCAGACAAATTAACGGCCGGTCTAACAGCCAATTTCCAAATTCAACGATCAAGGAATGTCTCCCAAACTTATAAACTTAACTCAATGAAACTTGGTACACGTATTCATTAGGACCTAACGATAATGTTTTGCTCATTAATATTGTTTGATTTGCCATCATTTGTTTTTGCCTTGGTTATTGGGCAATATGGGCCAAAATTCACAGTGATCAAGTAATTTCTTCCAAACTACTGAACACATTTGAACAAAATTTTGAATTTACAGTCCTAACTACCAAATGCTAATGTTTAGCTCATAATTTTTTTTTCGATTGCGCCTTTGTTCGTGAGTTTTTCATTTTCATTTCACCTTAATTTGTGATTCAAACAGCAATATATGCTTAAATTTGCAGTAATCAAGAAATTTTTCACAACTACTGAACAGATTTGAACAAAACTTAGTATTTAAATACCTAACCTTAGCAACAGTGATGTTTACAATTTTTTCGTTTTGCCTTCGTTTGCGAGTTATATGGCTATAGGTACATATAAAGCTCTTGGTTTAAACCGGCCAGTAGAAATGCTGGACGTTCCTCCTATATCTGTATAACTCGCAAACGAAAGCAAAATAGTAAATTTGTCATTAGCTAAACATTACCGTAGAGAGGTTAGGTACGTATTTATATACAAAGTTTTTTTTGAAATATGCACTGTGGTTTAGAAGAAATTTCTTGATTGCCGCGAATTTAAGTGACAAATTACCCGGCGATACGGGCCAAATATAAGGAAGTGTGAAATCAAGAATGACGGTGAAATGGAAAAAATTCACAAATGAATGTAAAATAAAAAAAAATTTCATGAGCTAAAAAATCACCATTTGGTAGTTTGGAATGTATATTCAAAATTTCATTCAAATCTGTTCAATAGTTTTTAAGAAATTCATTGATCACTGCAAATTTCAGCCTGTTTTGCAATATAGGCGTAATTCATTAATGAGGGTAAAATTTAACAAAAGTTTACAAGCTAAACATTGCTGTTAGACCAGTGATGATCACCGTGAGACCAGCTATGAGTCCGGTTGTAAATTTGCCCGAGACGTCCTAGGTTTCTAGTGCTGTAACAGTTAAACAGCTGAAAAACATAATGGTTCACTAAATGGGGTTTTATTTGGGAATTACAAATTTGTGTTTAACCTTTATCTTTTAAAATTGCAGCGTACTAAATGTCAAGAAAGAGGCGTATGTTTTTATATGTGTCTGTGGAGGGCACTAAAAATTCACTAGGGAGCCAGAGGGGGCGCCAGCCTGAAAAAGTTTTAGAATCACTGATATAGTGGAATATGGGAATATAATGAGTACCAGCAAGTCTGTGAAGTATATTCTAAAGTTGTTATTGGACATTTTTTGAACTGATTTCTTGTTATCTTCTTACCCAAATGGATTTGGCTAAGAACTTTCACATGACTGACATGAATGAAGAGAATTGATTGCCGGAGAATGAGATGTGAAAATTTACAAAAACATGTTTGGAGATTAATCCATGGAAAAATTATAATGAAGTTCTCAAATACTGACAGCTCAGATACTTTGCCATGAATGCCTATTACCAATAATATGGTAGCTAATGTTCAATGATAATTTTGCACATGTTCATGCTATATGTATTGAATTAAGGCCTGATTTGCACTCGCAGTTTTAGGTCATGTGTTCTAAATTTTCACTGCACACAAAATATAACCGAAGGCTGTTTGTATTAATCATTAAAAATAGAATAATTTCTACCATTCATACGGTAAATGACATCTCAAAAATCATGTAGTTAGGTAGATATGAGCAGAATTCTTGAGCAGTGATAAGTTGTTTTCCATAAACATGCGTAAAGGATTGGTTAGCTACAATGTTATTTGCCTCGTTTTGTTTTCTTATACCCTGTGCTGTTTATTCTATGGGAGTTTTGATTTGAATTATTATCTCCCATGATGATGAGATCTTTTAATGATAAGAATAGCTATTTATTCAAGAATTTAAATTTTAAATACTAGGACGAGATAATTTGTGTGCAATATATTTATATATCATTTTGTGCTCAAATAAAGCGTTTGATGAGATTTGGCCACGTCACACCAGCAACACTTCACTTCTCACTGACTATGCTGCAGCCGTGCTTGCCCAATGACGGCGCTGGGAACAAAAGAAAGTGAGATTTATCAGGTATAAGGTATTGTAGAGAGATTTGTCAGGTGTACCGATTTGAAGAGAAATTCATCAGGGGTGCAGTATTGGAGAAAGATTTGTCAGGTGTACTGCTTTGAAGAGAAATTCATCAGAGGTGCAGTATTGGAGAGAGATTTGTCAGGTGTACTGCTTTGAAGAGAAATTCATATGAAGAGAGATTTATCTGGTGTACTGCTTTGAAGAAAAATTCATCAGGGGTGCAGTATTAGAGAGAGATTTGTCAGGTATGGGGTATTGAAGAGAAATTTCAATAACCCCGTCAAGATTACTGGATTTTAATCAGGTAAGTGGTATCAAAGCAAGATTCATCAGGCCGGGTGTGGGATATCAAGATATCAGGTATGAAGTATTAAAGTGGGATTCATCAGGTCACATATGGGGTATTATAACGTCATTTATCTGTTGAGGGGTCTAAAAAAGTTATATTTGGTTCTATCTAGAAACACGTGGTTTTTGTTATCATTTTGGATTTAATTGTAAGAGTAAACCAGCTGCCAATGCTACACGGTTAATGTAAGATAGGACGAATGATTGGCGTTTGACTCCGCCCAGTTCTACACTAATAATGATACAACACAAATTAATTATACATCACGGAAAACTGGATAACCAACATTCTTATACATATTCCTCAAATTTACTTTGTTGATTTGTGTGTGAAGCCTGTTGCCGCAAATATATAACAGCTGTTGAGGCGCTTATCCAAGATAATTGGGCATTATGATGTTAATCAAACCTAATGATTCAACCACTTATGCTTGGTTCACAACACACTGCCAGGCATATGCCAGGCATGGTCCGTTCCCTGCCAGGTGTATTCTCATGTTCAGTTCGGTCATGGGCCGTGCTCACTTCAGCTCTTTTTGTATCACTTGCCATGCCAGTTACTGCAGCATTAACAACTGGTGACAAATCTGGTTTGTTGAGATGGTGTCCATTATGGTATTTTTGATTGGGTGTATTTGATAAAATCTGGTATGTTAAGCTGGCAAGCTTACAAAGCCGGCCAAAACAATAATAAGCTGGCAACGCTGCAGTCACGTCCTGGTCGAAATATCTTTTGGCTTGATCATGGCTGGACAATGACTGGCATGGCAGGTGCCTTGCCTGGCTGGTGAACAGGGTTGGCAATGATTAAATCAAAATGATTAAATCATGTGATTAAATCATTTGATTTTTTTATAAAAAAATCATGATTTTTTTGATTTTTTCAATTTTTTTAATTTTTTTTTTATTTTTTCATATATTTAAAAATATTGAGTGGCAGTCTTTAATTTATATTGAGGTATTGTTATTCATGGTTTAGTATAAATGTACTATGAATGACAAATTGGTATATAAACTTGTTGCCTTTAGTGTGTATTAGGTTCCAATAAATGGAATGTTTTTGGTACAGAGGCATCAAGAGTGCAACACATTTAACGTAGCTAGCAGCTTAGCTAATTCTTATAAGGCTATAAGTAGTCTAACTATTTGACTATTTGTTATATATTGATTACAATATACAATTTAAATGTGTTAGCTAGCTTATACAGGGTGGGGCAGAACTGATTGAACAGTTTTGAGGTGAAATAAAAGAGTAATGGAGGTACATTAAGAAGAAAATTTATTTTCTTCATGATTAGCATAACATACCATTTAAAATACTTATGTTTTGAAAACAATATCAGGAAGATGGGGTTTGTTAGCTGCATCACACTGTTGGAGTTGTTCTCGGAAGTTTCTTAAAGCACGTTCACACATATGGCGAGGTATGGCCATAACCTCTGCTGCAATAATCCATTCCCCTAGCTGTGGTAGGGTGTTAGGGCGACTTCTGAACACCCTTTCTTTTAGATGTCCCCAAAGAAAGAAATCGCAAATGCTCAAATCAGGTGACCTTGCAGGCCACTGTAAATCACCCCTCAGAGACACCAGACCTATGGGAAACATGCGTTTCAAAACATTGAGTGACATTCGAACTGTGTGAGCTGTAGCCCCATCCTGCTGGAACCACATCTCTCAATGCTTCATTTTCAACAATGTTTTCCATCATGGGCTGCAAGAAATTTTGCAACATTGCAGCATAGCAATTGGAATTTACTGTCATGGTTACTCCCTCCTCTGATAGCGACTCCAACAGTGTGTTGCAGCTAACAGCCCCCATCTTCCAGATATTGTCTTTGAAACATAAGTATTCTAAATGGTATGTTATGCTAACCTCTAGGAAAATAAACTTTCTTCTTTATGTACCTCCATTACTCTTTTATTTTACCTCAAAACTGCTCAATCGGTTCTGCTCCACCCTGTATATTGAGAGGTTGAGATTATATTGAACTTTTAGGCAATTAGAAAGATTTTCCACCCTAATACAAGTATTCTAATTGAAATATTTAATTTCAATCTTTAAATATGTGAATTTAAAACTAGAAACAAAACAATTACAATTATAAGACTACCTATATATAAAATAATTAAATGCAGTGAATGGATATAAAATATTTGAATTGTGCACATGTTTATTCCAAACAGTGTTAGCTTTTCTCATAACTTAAGTCTCGTTTCAAGTCGTATGAGGTTTGTTTGGTTATTGTTCAGTTTATGTTTAGTAGGTATTGGTTTATTGGTCTGAATGAAATGGGAACAGTGCAGTCAGTCACTCAGTCACTACTAGTTGGTGTGTATAGAAGGTAGAGTCTGGTAGATTTATAGGACATGAAACTAGTAGATCTATTGATAGTGCTGTGCACTGTGCAATCAGCTACCTATCTGTTATGTGACTGACAGTGACTCTCAATGTTTAGGAGATCTGCATTCCTGAAGTGTTTTTTTTATATTGAAGCCAGTTAAATGGTCAATATTTAGCTCATTACCTTGCTCCATACAAACTTTACAAAGCTAATGAATAGACTTATCAATATTTGTTTACCCGAAAATCCCTAAGTGGTAAACACCACCTAGGCCTGTTGGCCATTATTGGAGGCAATAAGTGCCCTTTTTAGCCATCCATTATGATCCATATACTGTTATTGTTTGCAGGTTAATTGCAACATAAAAAATAACACCTCAAAAAAAGACAAAAAAGCTGAAAAAATAAAAAAAAATCATGAAAAAATCAAAAAAATCATTGATTTTTTATTTTTTTGATTTTTTTTAAAAAATAAAAAAAATCGCCAACCCAGCTGGTGAATGCTTATATAGAAATACATTAAAAGATATTAGACTGGGCCGTGACTGGCACGCGACCAGCAGGATGGCTTGAACCAAGCCTAAAGTGTTTCAAGACAAGAAAGGTGTAGGGTGAGTTATATAATGTAAGTGCAATTTATTTTTAATTTAGTATATTTAATTTTTTCCGGTTAAAAAGTTAAAATTTACTTCGAATTTCATATCGGGAGTTGAATATAAGTTCCATGTTCATTGGAACTGGGCATTTTTTAAATCACATTGGTTAGTTACAAAATTATAAAAAAGATATGGAATTCAAGATTGTGGCACTCAGACTCGTAGCTGAGGAATAGCTCTGCAGCTTAAGAGCCAAGTGTGCTTTGCAGGGGACAGGTGTTCTCAATACTCGGTAGGGCTCGACCTTGATTTCTACCATTTCAGTTATTTTGATGACTTCCTCACATGGGGCATTGAAGGGAGATTTTCAGGTATCTTATATCAAAGCACGGTTAATTGTGTATGGTGATTCATGTGAGACTTACCAGGTATGGGGCATTGAAGCGAGATTTAGCTTGTGTGGAAGATTTAAATCACATTTGTCAAATATGAAACGGACAACATAACTGGGATAAGAGCAGTACCTATGTATCTTCTTGTTTTTCATGTTAAAGTATGCCTAAAATTTATAAACTATGGTCGTTACATTCTAACTGTATAAATTAAAATTTGTAACAAATTTAGGTCAAGATTTGTTTGCACTGCTTCTGATAAATGATCCACGCCAATCTCCTTTCAGCAAACTTCTCCAGAGCGTCGTAACATTTGGTTATGGAGAATTCTAAATAAATATTTTATGGAAGGGGAAAACGTAAAGGCGCTCGAGGACGAGGTGCGTCTAGCAACGCGGCATATGAGCGATACGACGACGTCGCAAGAGGAGCTCGAGCAGCTCATGCAGCGCATCAAGACCGCCCTGCGTCCGATCATCAAGAGTCAATTAAACTCCCAAGACTCGTCATGCTCGAGCGACATGCTCGCTAAGATGATCAATTCCGAACTGCAATTTATCAAAGAGGATTTAGACCTGGATACCAGTAGAGGAAACGGCTCCTTTAACACTATTGGTGGCACGGGAAATTTTTGGACTCGACGTTTCTCTGAAACTGACAGGTAATTACATGTAGAGCGAGGTTAGATTGGCTGTAAATAACTTTAAATACATTGTGACCTAATAAAAACATTTGTTTTATAACTTGAAATTATTTTAGGGGAGAAAAATGTGTGAAACACAATATGAAGATTAGTAGGGATTGGATGACTTCCCCAGTCAGAAATCGCCGCAGTCTGGAAGCCAGCCGCGGGTGAACTTGCCTGCGCCAACGCTCGCCCCAGCGCAACGCCAATACGTATTACTCCCTAATAATCTCGGGTGCTAGCGCTCGCCATACGTATTACTCCCTAATAATCTCGGGTGCTAGCGCTCGCCATACGTATTACTTCCTAATAATCTCGAGTGCTTGCACCATCATAGGGACTTTATTAGGCGAAGAAAAATTTGGCCAAAACCAATATTATTCAGGGTAAGACTGGATCCAAATTTTGAACTTTGCATACAATACCACTGTAGAATATAAGTATCTAACACTCGCATCTTGCATAGAGAACTCGTAGGTCAAATAATTATTTAAACCTCTCTGCTGAGTTTGAAGAAGTTCTTACTTCTTATTAGTGTATTTCTGGATAGTAATTTATAAGTACACGGTTGCCATCATTACAGCTTAAAAATTTTGTTCCTCGAAGTCAGTACTGTAATTGTTCTTTGTCGATGCATCATAAAATTCCTAAATCAAAAACACTTATTTTTAGGACGTCTACAAGTGCGACTTCTTGCAAGTGGAAGTTGCTGATCCCAGCGAGTGTGACATTCCCCCTGAACTAGCCTCGTCTGAGGACCCTAGTTCCAACTGCGACAGCACGCCGGCGATCGAGCGTCTGCCCTGCGAGAGTTTCGACGCTGTAGTGTTCTCTCTGGTGCTTGACTACATCCCGTGTCCCGAAATGCGGCTCGAGTGCTGTCGGAAGGCCAGTGAACTCTTGAAACCTGGCGGTTTATTGCTGATGGTGACGCCAGCTTGCACTTTCGGCATGCTAAACCCTCTTCTTTTCAAATATTTCCACTGGCATCTCGCCAAACTGGGATTTAAGAAACATGTCAGCAGAAAAACCTCCAGCATTAGGATATTTTCTTACCGGAAAGCATTTTATCCATTTGTTGCTGAAGCAGGTGCAGACACAATAAAAGAAGAAGCTGCGGAGATTCGAGACGTATTAAAAAGACTGAACTACACCAACGATATTGATAAAGTAGATTTGACTAAAGGTTTGTATTTCTACCGAGTGTCATACTCGTTCATACTCGGAGCGTCAACGATGCTATTAGGGAGGCTTTATCTATCATTATATAGTATCAACGATGCTATCAGGGAGGCTATCAGGCAATACTTTCCCCATACCATCAGCATTTACTCTCGACAATACTTTTCCCCATACCATCTGCAATTACTCTCCACAATACTTTCCCTACGCCACATGCAATTACAATCCACAAGACTTTCCCCATACCACCTGCAATTACTCCCCCACAATACTTTCCCCACACCACATACAATTACGATCCACAAGACTTTCCCCACACCACCTGTAATTATTCTCCACAATACTTTCCCCATAGCACCTGCAATTACTCTCCACAATACTTTCCCAATATCACAATACCTACTTTCCCCATATGTTCATTTAACACGCACTTTCAAAATTTTTGAAAATTAATTGTGTTGACTTGATTAATTTAAATTGCTTTTAGTTTTCAAATAAGGTGGTGCTAACTCATTTTTCCTAAGACCAACATCAGTTGATGTGAAGAAGTAACGTAGGGCAAGGCAAAAACCTGTATCAAAACAAAGATTACATGATATTTAGCCGTTAATATATTGTAAATTTGCAAAAACTTTCCTGCCTCAATTATTAATTCATTCTACGACGTACTGAAAATTAGCTTGTATTAACCCTAGATACGCAACATTTATTTACAACTTAAATTGCGAAATTCGTGATCTCGCCGAAGAAAAAAATCGGACGGCCGGTGTGAATAAACTTTCTATGTTAACACTATTCGCGGAAATTAAAAAAAATGAACTATTTTGAAAAAATTCAATCTCTGGTAATATTATGATTGAAAGTGTCTTGGAACAGTCAATCATTCGTCTGTGAGCTCTATTGAAATGAGGGAATAGTCAATAGTCATGTGGGTGGAGTAACTTGTATTGTAAGCCACCGTCAGCGGTCAGCATACCACTGACGGTGGCGTTGAGTTTAAGTAAAGCAAATCAGTGGTTAGGAATACTTGGCAGTGCAGCAAGAGTGAGAGTAAGTAAATATGATGTTCTTAGAGAGGTATGGAAAAGTGTGGCAGTTCCTGGGATTATGTATGGTCCACAGTATGGAATGGGCGTTATTGCATGGAATGATTGTGAATTGGATAAATTGGAGGTGGTACAGAATAGGATAGCTAGACTGGCTCTTGGAGCCCCTAGATGGACTGCTCACTGCAGTGGAGGCTTTAAGAGGAGATATGGGTTGGAGTACGTTTAGAGAGAGAAGAATGAAAGCAGCATTGAGATATAAAGTACGACTGGAAAGAATGGATGATGCACGTTGGGCACGCAAAATGTACCTGTGGAATTTGAGAGTGAGCAAATGGGAACGAAAGTGTCATGCAATAGTACGAAAGTGTGAGCTACATGAAACATTGGCTTGCCCTGGGAGGCTGGGAATAATAGACCAAGAGGGGAATGGATGATAACTGTACAGGGTGCAACAGGTATTGAATGGGATGTCAATGAATGGAAGAAAGTCATAGAAAAGAGAGTGAAATTGTGTGGTCTAAGAGTAGCTATGGAAGCAAGGAATGGAAAGAAAGGACAGCCTGAGTCCTGAGATTGTACAAGATGAAAGAAATGCCAAGATATGAATATATATATGATGGAAGTAGAGGACTAGAGGTGGAGACTTAATGTTCTGTGTGAGAGCAAATGCGTTGGGTGTGAATGCACGGACATACAGGTGGAATGATAGAAGAGAAGACATTTGCTTTATGTGTGACAGAGGTGAGAGGGAAACTGTGGAACATCTGATGATGGAGTGTGATGCATATGAGCAGGTCTGAATCCATTCATCTCCTGTTCGCTCATACATCACACCATCACCCTCATTCCTCTCATCCAGTATCACTCTCATCATTTCCAGTCTCTCCTGCTCAGCAGGAGAGACTTAATGCTCAGCAGGAGAGACTGGAAATGATGAGAGTGATACTGAATGAGAGGAATGAGGGTGATGGTGTGATGTATGAGCAAACAGGAGATGAAAATTGGGACTGTCAAAGGGGGTAACTGCTGCTATGATTGAGAGTGGAAAGGCCTGACCCTGAAATCCTTTCTCTCAGAGTCACCACGCCCCAAATCCAAATACGCCTTTGCTGGACCTGTGGGCTTAGAACTGACATTGAGTTGCTCTGTGATGATCAGCCGAAGCGTCGATTTTATGGCTTCATCTATCTGATTTAAAGTGGTTGCACTATTTCTACTCCGATAAATAGCGATTCTCGATTAATCGATTTTAGTATATTATAGAGATATATAAAAATATTGATCAATGATCACTATTATCGAAGCTGAGCCAAAGTGTCAAATTGTGAATTTGTGAAGATGACTTTCAAACCTATTGCTCAAGTCAATGCAAGCAATGAACACAAAACTATATGTTCATTATATATAATCTGTAATTGTTTCATTGAAAATGTGTCAGTGGCTTGTGTATTCATTTAATACCTATTCATTTATATGTACCTAGTTGCAATTGCATCCATTGCATTTGCAATGAAATGATTGCATCATTTGCATGTAAAGTTTTACAGTAAAGCCAGTAAAGCAGTGACTACCTAGGAGGCTACAATAATAATCATAGTGGCAAACCAGAGCTTTTTTGGAATCAGTTCATTTTTATTTTCCTCAAAAACTCAAGATTTAAATCAATTTCTTAAGTATGATAATGCTGGTATCCATGATACTTTACTGGACTACCCTACTTATAGGACTCAAAAATGAACTTGAGGGAAAGTCTAAAAAATTCTCTGCTTTGGCGTTGCTACATAGATGATAGGTCACTACTCACTAGGAGTGCCCTCATTAGGTTCCAACAATGAGAGTGATGCTGACTCAGTCCTCACAGCTGGGAGCTGGCCAGAGCCTCTGGCCAGCTGTGAGGACTGAGTCACAGTGTGAGGAGTGAGGACTGAGTCACAGTGAGGACTGAGAGTGAGACCTGAGTGACTCAGTCCTCAGTGTGAGGACTGAGTAGTTTATTTTGTATTTTATAGTTTGTATTTTGTAGTTTATGCTTATGTATGATAATAGAGATACTTTGAAGCTTCTTAATGTTAACAGCATTGAAATCCATGTGGAAATATGAAACAAAAGTTGTGAAAAAGCTAGGATCTTTTCTCATTAATGGTCAAGAGTGATCCTGACTGATCCCCAAGATTGGAGCAGGAATCAGCCTCAGGCACTGATTAATTGGGTCCTTTAGGACCCAAATCCCAATTAATGCAACATCCTGGCTACCTGTTGTGCTATTATGACCAAGTGCTTTGGCCCTGGTTGCAACCTTACTCCCTAACTTAGAGGATCCTCCTGCCTATACTTAGGGACTGAACAATCAAGTGTAGAAGTGAAAACAGCATTATAAATCAGATAAAATGAATTTCTTCTTAATTGTGAAATTATTTCTTAATTTCACTAAGTGCTAGAATGGATTCTCTCATTTTGCTCATTCTCCATCATGCAATTGACCAACATTTTTAAATTTTCTAAAATTTTTCTCTACAGATATAATAGGGCTCTATAATTTCTATTCAGTATCAGAATCTCAGGATGGTTTTCTTCTGTCAAAAATCATCATTTACACAGGAGGTCAGTATTATGAACATAATCTTGCAATAATATGTGTTGTTACCAATAAGATGAATGCATTCCCTTGGATCAATTATATATAAATGATGTAGAGACAAAGAAAAAAATTTAGGTTATTGGTTGTTGATTGCTTTAGAAAATATTCAGTACAAGTGGACATTATTTTTGAGTATTTGTTACTCATCTTTGATTTATCTTAGAAAAAAAGGTACCCATGTGACAATGGGAAAATTATCTCCATTATTAGTCAGTTAAACCTAATCTTCCGTTTTACATATATTTTTTAATGATTCAATTATACATCACAATACCATGTGTAGAACTGTATGTGCTAGCTAAGTAGGCATCTCTTTTTTTTTTCTATGCAAGGAATTTAAAAAAGACAAATTTAAGGAGATTGGCAACTTTTTGCCATCAAGATTGTAGCTGCTGTGTAGATGTTAAGTGCTCATTCCTTTGTTATTGTCAGATTGTGGAATTATAAAATGTGATTCAAATATGCTTTTTTGTAGACATGATGAATTTAGAATAGCAAAAACCTTAATTATCAAAAACTGCTAACAAACAAAAAGAAGTATGCAAATTATGGGGTTGTGTTCTGCAGTACAGGACTCAGGTGGTGTCCTGCAAACCAGCCATCCTACAGCTGTCCAAATGTCAGCCACCTGTTGCCAGCAACAAGGGCAGCAGTGGGGCCCTCAAGGACTTGTATTGTCATGAAGTGGTGTTTGAAGACACAGTCTTTTTTCCTGAAGGTGGAGGGCAGGTGATATATATATATATATCTACTATGTACTGAAAAATATTTATAAAATGAAATGTAAAGATAGTCAAATAGATTTATTGATTATACCATAACTTCATTTTTGATTTCATTTCATCTCCATGGCTCCATTGCTCTGATTTATTCAATCTTTGCAGGAGGCATTAAGTAACCAGCAAAATTTGCCAAATGATGGTTCTTCTGTCATCATTTGTAACAAATAATTCAATTTATTAAATTTTTATAATTTCAAATGTGAGCAAACTGTGTTGAATCTCATTTGTTGATATATTACATGTTTTTAGTCATTTGTTACCTAGTAGATGTTTAGTTGATAGATTACATGTTTTTTTAGTTTTGCCTAATGTTTTTCAGGGGATATAAAATATTCATCAGTGAACTGCAAGTCTTTATTAAACATTGCAGCCTGATGACCGTGGTATGGTATGCTTAGCAGCGTGCAGTGAGTGTGGGCCAGGGAACAGTGCAGAGCAGCAGGACTTGGAGCCAACTGGCTCTGCTCTAAACATTAGTTCACTGTTGTCTTCAAACCCAGTGTCTGGTGAATAATTCTCAATGCCCTGAAGAGTATTTCATTTTGAAAATTGTGTTGTAGTTTGATGAATTTATGTCATTCTAGCATAATTTTAAATGTACCAGTATTTGATATATCGATAGCAAAAATTAAAATTTATACCCAAGAATGAACTCAAAACAGTAACATACTCAATTGCAATGTACAATTCTGTTCTGATTATGTTACTGGAAATAAGTGAAACATCAGCATCTGAAAATATTATTTTGTTGAGAAAGAAATAAATTAGTTGGTTTGAACTGCAATGAGAAACCCTTGTTAAAGAAACCTGTAAATTGTAAAAAATATAACTCAGTACTCACAGCAGCGAGTGACAGAGAGCGCATCTTCTCGTTGACGAAAACTTGAGGTCACGGACGGACAGACAGACGGACATGGCAAGCACAATAGTGCATTTTTTCCATAAATGAGAAAATGCACTAAAAACAGTGAAGTGATGTCTGTGAATAGTTAATTGAAAGATGTTATAAAAATGTTTTTACAAATGATAGCTGGTTTCTAGAGATGTACATATGCTGCGTGACAGTTCCTTACTTCATAGACAATATCCAGTTTCCTATTGAAAAGTAGAATTAAATGAAATGATTGAACTGATAAATTAAAGACTGAATTTTTAATGTTATTAATTTCTGATGGTTTGTACTGCAGAGGTGAAGAAGCAGAGGTGCCCACACTCTGCTACTGTGCTGCGCGTCATCCGCAGAGGTTGTGAGGCGGTTCACTACCTTGATGCGGCTTTTCCTGCTGGTTCGTATGTATTTAACAATCATCCACTGTATTTTATTAGGAATTTATTGCTTCATTATTAATAGCATGAATTTTTTAATCAGCTTTATTACTACCTCAATGAATTCCAGCTGAATTGACATACCTACCTTACTGATTTTGAAATCGCTTGATTGCTCCTGAAGTATACGTATATTCCATTTAAAAGTTGAGTGCTGAAATTGAATGCATTATTTTTGGGATTTAGAGTATTTAACCAAGAGTTGGCTTTAAGTATATTTTGGTTCTGGTGCAAAAATATTGCAACAATTATAGACTTCTTTAATACAAGTTTTTCAGCATCATGTGAATTTGGCTGCAAAATTTAAAATAAATTCAAGTTCTTAAACCCTGGTTTTGAAGATATCCCTTTGTTGCATCAATTGTTAGAATTTGCATTAGACTGGATTGGATGAGCTTGCTCTATATATTCTTAGTAAAGACTATTCAATTAAGTTGAAGTTATTGTTGACCTTTGCAGGAGCTGCAGTGTTGCAGACGTTAGACTGGCAACGACGAGAGGATCACATGCAGCAGCACTCAGCGCAACACCTCCTATCTGGTGTGTGTTGCAGTGGTTCTTGAGAAAATTTAAGTTATTGGCTACTAGTGAATATGTGAAGCTTTGAAGTAAACAAACAGGGAAACATGCAAAGAAACATGTAATTGATGTCTTGTGTGAATAAATAAAGCTTTGAAGTCCACCATCAGCGAAACATGTGATGTACCATCTGGAAGCAGAGATTTGTAGCATCTGGTGGTTGTATAGTGTACCATCATGCAGCTGTTTGATGCGCCACCTTTGAGTTAGATAGTGTAGCATCTGCCAGCTGTTTAATGCTCCATCTAGCAACTGAATAGTGTACCATTAATTAAATATTTAGTACACCTCTTTGCAGCTGTGTAGTGGCAGCTGTCTTGTGTACACTCTGACAGCTGAATTCTCTTGCATTGCATAAGCTGTGGCAGAGCGTGTATTTGGTGCCCGGACCACCAGCTGGTGTCTGGGTCCGGACACCAGCAGTGTGGAGCTGGCAACAAACAGCTTGTCGCCAGCTCAGCAGCACCAGCTCGAAGACAAGATAAACGCCATCGTGGCTGCTGCCCTGCCAGTCACCGTCACCGAGTACGGGGAGAACGACATGCTTCCCCCGGAGGTGGGGTATCCTTAGAAGGCGGGGCTATTGTTGTAGGGCTTAAATAGAAGGCGGGGCTATTGTTGTAGGGCTTACATAGAAGGAAAGGATATTGTTGTGGGGTTTTCCTAGGAGTAAGGTTATTGTCATGGGGCATCCCTAGGAAGTGGGGCTATTGTTGTGGGGTTTTCCTAGGAGTAGAGGTTATTGTCGTGGGGCATCCTCAGAAGGCGGGGGTATTGTGGGGCTTTCCTAGTAGTAGAGGTCATTGTCATGGGGCATCCCTCGGAGGCGGGGCTATTGTGGGGTTTTCCTAGGAGTAAGGTTATTGTCGTGGGGCATCTCCAGGAGGCGGGGCTATTGTTGTGGGGCTTCCTTAGGAGGTAGGGTTATTTCTTTGAGGGTCCTCAAATGGTTGGGGCTAAGGGATCTGAGCATCACCAAACGGGGTGACGTCCGTCGACTGCCAAAAATATTTATGAGTTCGTAACTCCGTCAGCCAACAACAAATAACAGCCAGGCGCCATACTTTCAAAAAAAGTTAGGAGATCGTAAGTTCATCAGCCAATCATTGACGGCCTTTCAAGTAAAATCCACCAATCATAGACAAGAAAATAGAGCGTAAGTACTTACGTTCACTTAGCGAGTTTTGAAGGTATGACCCCAGTTCCACCAACCACATAAAAATTGGCCGCTTCTCATACCGGGGCTGCAACATCTAGGTAGTTCTAATGGTACGGCCCCAGGTCAGTTAAAAAATAGCAAAAATTGAGTTACTTCTTTTGCCACTGGTTTAATGACACTTGTAATGTGCGAGCCGAAGACCTCAGGGTTTAAAATATATTTTTTTTTTAAGTGGATCATCGTATAAAAAAACTTTGTCGTTTACGAGTGTGTAAAACTCACTTTCATGCACGTGCAGACCAGGTTTGTGACTCTCAGTCCTAAGCAGGTGCAGACCAGAGGTTTGACGTCAGAACACACGTGTGTGACTCGCACTTCTCGGCAGGTACAGACCAGAGGTCTGACGTCAGAACACACGTGTATGACTCTCACTTCTCGGCAGGTACAGACCAGAGGTCTGACGTCAGAACACACGTGTATGACTCCCACTCATCGGCAGGTACAGACCAGAGGTCTGACGTCAGACCACACGTGTGTGACTCTCACTTCTCGGCAGGTACAGACCAGAGGTCTGCCAGCTGACCACGTAGGTGTGGTGCGCGTGGTCAGCATTGGAGGTGTGGACGCGAACCTCTGCTGCGGTACACACGTCAGCAACACTGCGCAGCTGCAGACAGTGAAGCTGCTTACAGCTGCGCCCGGCAAGCGCAGCGGCAGCACCTGCGTCACCTTCGTCGCTGGCACCCGCCTCAGGCGGTGAGGGGCATCTCTTATGATTTTTAAATTTCTCAGTTCCATTTCCAACAAATCAGATTTTGTTTTTTTTTTGTATTGTTTGTTTATGTTTTTTTTTGTTGCTTGTTGTTTTTTTTTTTGTTTTTTTTTTTCGTTTTTGAAGAGATTTATTTGTGGCTAGTGAAATGAAGTCAATAATATAGTTTGTAAAAAATGGGGGAGGCACAAACATTAAAAAATAAGTTTTTAGAAGTGTGTTAATAATTATAATTCGAGGAAGTTCACCGATGATTAAGTTTTAAAAGTTGATCAAACGAATAACCAAGAACAGCGTAACGGAGATTACGGTTTCTGGTGAGCATAGTGGGCTGGGCCCGTCATTTGAGACCCATATGTAAGGACTAACCTTTCTTTTTTCCTAAAGACCTTATAACCAAGGGCTAACCTTTCCTTTTCCTAAAGACCTTATAACCAAGGGCTAACCTTTCCTTTTCCTACAGACCTTATAACCAAGGGCTAACCTTTCGCATAAGCTTGAAAAGCATTGCTATTGTCATTAGATGTTCGCCGCAACTTTCAATCTTATCAAAATGTTCGAGCTTAACGGCTAAACGTCGGTAACTTTCTTGTAAAAATACACTGTCCTTGATAAAATTTCAATCGCTAGTTTTTATTGCACTTGGATTCGCTTAATTAAAACACCAGTTAACGCGGATACAACTTAATTTTATTTCAGCAAGGAACAGTTTAAAAATATAACTCAGTACTCACTGCAGTGAGTGACAGAGAACGCATTTTCTCGTCTACGAAAACGTTGAAGTCACGGACAGACATGACTAGCACAATAGCGCCTTTTTCCATGAATAAGAAAATGCGCTAACAAGAGGCACGTTTGATAAGTCTTTTTGAACAGTTTGATAAGTCTTTCACGGCACCGTCACAAAATCTAGCAACTACAAGACCTCTCGTGAGTCGGCAAAGCGGAGCGAGCTCAGGTGCTACCTCACAGTAGGACTGGCAGGACACGACTGACTCCCCGACTCCTAGCCGCTCAGATCTGATCTGTCACGATAGTCCAGGCACTCGAATGTTACTCAGACGACTACGCCAGATGTGGCTGTACAATTAAAATTTCCGTATACACGTTCTTAAATGCACATGAAATCATTAATAGAATGCTGGTACTAAATGATTGATAACGGTGAACGATCACCATCGTTAACACTGGATTCTCTAATGATGGACTCTTTTTGACCTTATGTGAGATTTGCCTTTGTTTTATTTCAATAGGGAATTGTTATCGTAGTTATGTATTTAATCAATTCTAGCTATTGATTAATGGTGAAAGATCTTTTCGTTGCGATTCTATCGTTCTGAATGAAAACGTCTCGTCTATTAATACGGTTCTTCTTGGATATATCCCCGTCTTGATCTATTCCTATCAAGTTTCAATAACATGCAATCTTCGTTGAGTTCTTTTCTGCCTACTAGCATGTTAGTTTTCTAGCAAATTTTCACGTTTTATCAATCCTAAATTAAAGTGAGTACTTTAATTCACTGACATTGATTGTCTCGGAGAAATTCCTGCATTTACCATCGGCATACAGTCATGTCCGGTTTCTTCATTGCAGGTACATGCGTGACTGCCACTCAATATTGCGCGCACTCAACCCTCTCCTCAACACGGGGCCTGAAGGCTACGTCGAGACTGTGTCCAAAATACAGAGCGATCTGAAGACGTCCGAAAAGACGGCCAGGGAGACGTTGAGAGACCTGGCCGTGGTGGAGGCTAAATTGCTGCTGCAGAACGTAGAGGTCGCACGAGCACAACACAGCGGCACTGGCAGAGTTATAAGCCTCAGGCTCGCCGGTTATGCCGATAATAAAACCAAAGGAAACTTAGGACATCGGGAAAAAAAGATGGAGGGTCACTTAGATGCAACGGAGAACGGAAGTTCCAGAAGAGCAGTGCACAATGATGAAAATTTACTAGATAGTGCAGTAGTCACTCAAAGTTCTAAAATACCATCAGAAAAGACCAACGGAACAGGAAATGGACCTCCAGTTATCGGGACGAGTGTCGGGGACGAAGATTCGCTTGTGGTGCTAGTCTCGTACCACCGCAGGCTGGCTGACCTCGACTACCTCAGCGCCATGGCCGCCCAAGCTGACGTGCAGGTTCGGTATGGTGACGTGCAGGTTCGGTATGGTGACGTGCAGGTTAGGTATGGTGACGTGCCAAGGGGAGACTTTTTTTTTAGTTTTCCTTCCTCTTCGCGCCTTCCGACTAGACCAGTAAAGAATTAGGGATACCACTGTTAGCATAAATAAGATATTGAATTAAATCTTGATGCAGGTCAGGAAATTTAAAATGATCTGGCCACTAAAAAGTCTCTTATCTCGGCTGAGGGGACTTGGTGTTGTTCCCCTCTGAATAATTTCTTTTACACTGATGATTATTTTCAGAGTTTTCGCTTTAGTACCTTTAATATAATACATACATTTATGTAATCAACAGTGTACACACCTCGCCGAATGAATGATACTGGATCACAAATATTTCGCTCCGGTTTACAAACTAGTCTTCACATTGTGATTATTTATAGCGTACATATTCACGATACGTGGAGAAGCTGAAAAACATTCTCGGTGTTGCTATCTTAATCTATAATAGTTCGCTTGTTATTGTTGTGCCTGTTGAAATGAAATGAACTATCTCCGCACTTATATAGGAATTCAACTTCTTCATTGCCTGAGCACAGTTTTTTTTATGTCATGTGTATAATTTCTTGCTTAGTTCGTGGTAAAATTTTGCTAATTTTAATGGCTTTACCTAATTCTAGTAATTGCTACTGCTACTATCTGCTGCAACTCGTTTCATGCGACGTGAGCTGAAGTCTACGGTCCCGAGACCATCACAAAATAAAAGTGATTATTAAATGTCTTTCATCAGTGATTAATTAGATGTGTCTGTATGCTAGGGTGTGGTGCTGATGCTGACTGCTGGGGAGGATATGGGGCCTGGCGTGCTGCTCCTCACTGGTCCCCAGCACCTCATCCGCCTCCTGGGCCCCAGGTGATAATTGGCCTCCTGGGCCCCTGGTGATAATTGGCCTCCTGGGCCCTGGGCCCCTGGTGATAATTGGCCTCCTGGGCCCTGGGCCCCTGGTGATAATTGACCTCCTGGGCCCCAGGTGATAATTGGCCTTCTGGTCCCCAGCACATCATCCGCTTCCTGGACCCCAGGCGATAATTGGCCTCCTGGGCCCCAGGTGGTAATTGGCCTCCTGGGCCCCAAGTTATAATTGGCTTTCTGGTTCCCTGGTGATCGTGTCGATCGCTGCTGCAATCGAAGGACAAATTGGAAGGGGCTGTGATTGTCATGGAGCCGTAATTTCAGAAATCGTTACGAGTTTGTAACTTCAGCCAATCACTGACGACTTTTCAAGCTCAATCCACCAATCACTGACGAGAAATTGACCGCTGCGTGTTCTTAAGCTGCTACGTTTAGTTCAGCGAATGACGATAATACAGCAATTGGGCGCTTGCTGTCCATTGGATTGTGCAGGGAGTCTCGTCAGATGCGGATGAGGGATAGAAATGATGTCATACAGCATATCTGGCGCTTGCTTAACATAAAGAAATTAGCCAAGAGTATACATTTTAGCGACTTCAAATTGATGTCGAATAAGTGCTATGTTATGCATGGTAGACATAGGTGGCCGTGATGTTCACCTTCCAGAAATAACAGAAAATTAACTGTTCCAATAATAATTAATATATTTAAATGGGAAAAAACTATGAATATGCCACGAATAGATGATTACATGTTCACGAGGGCCTCTAGTGCTGGACTAAAAAGTCTTTTCCAACTCAATCCCGTGAATTTTCTGCAAAGGATGCCGAGTGAAGCCTATTGCATGCTGGGAATTTATCTTTCGAAGTATTTTCTCGATTTATCCAAAAAATCTCAAGATTATAAACTTCATATCATTGTGTGGTAATTATTTATATTTTTGAACATCGCACAGGTTGTGCGAGGTTTTGGAGGGCCGCGGCGGTGGCAAGACGCGATTCTCTGCCCGAGTGTCAGCCCTCCACCGCCGGGCTGCTGCTGCTGACGCTGCTCTGCACCTGCTGACTCAGCGCTGCACCTGCTGACTCAGCGCTGCACATGCTGACGGAGCACTGCACCTGCTGACTCAGGCTGCACCTGCTGACACAACACTGCACCTGCTGACCGAGCACTTCACCTGCTGACGCAGCACTTCACCTGCTGACGCAGCACTTCACCTGCTGACGCAGCACTTCACCTGCTGACGCAGCACTTCACCTGCCGACTCAGAGCTTCACCTGCTGATTCAGCACTCAACTCCATCACATTTACGTTGAATTTTCCTCCTCACAAGAAGCTCGTGTTACTGTACTTGACACAAAACGCGTCGAAATTTTCTTGTAACCGTGCAAAGTTTCGTTGAATACAAAGGTCTGCACCGTGTATAACCAAACTGTGCTCACTGATCATATGTATGTGAAGTCATCTTGATGCTCCATCTTGTTATACGGATAGTGTTCTGTCTATTCCGATCACTTCAAGTCCAAACAAAACATGTTCTATTTTTTTTTTATCACTTGGAATCTAGGCAGGGTGGCCCAGTGGTTACAGTTCAGAGTACCAAGATTGGCGCAGAGAGGCGCGGGTTCGATCCCAGCTCTGTGCGCCAGTTTCTGGTCAGAATCGGCGAGGAGGCCGGGCGGTTAAGCACAGCAGAATTGAAGCAGTGAGTTGCGAGTTCGAGACCGCAACAAGCTGTGTGTGATGTTAAGAATCGGCGGCAGGCCTACGGCCTAATAAATGCTGAATCTGCTATTATTTCTTATAATAGACTTGAGGTCCGCTACCTCCCAGCTACTGTGGACTTTTCCCATTCATTTGGAAAATCTCCACCGGTAGAGCTTGTACTGGGCGAACAAGACCTGGTCAGGCAACTGATTTAGATAGCTGAAATAATTGTTGTGATTTGTTTAATAAACTGTATGTAGTGTAATTTACATATATTAGTAAAACGCCAAACTTTATTCACTGAAGTATGCCCTTGTTATCTTGTTAGGTAACAAGGGCATTGACAAAGGCTGACACAGAAGGTTAATAATAAGAGATCTATGTTGAATTTTTGTTTGATATCTGGACCTGATTCCGAATTAATACCGAGGTTAATTTATTTTGAATAAATGCAGACTCAAAGGACAGTTAGCTGTGTACATACGCACTGATATGCAAAAAATTATACTCGAAATTCGAGCATATTTCAATTTGGATTCTAACCTGATTTTTGTCGTTATTGATAGAAGTTAACACAATTATTAACAGTAGTGAAAGTAGAGGTTTATCAAGATCAGGTAGCCTTGCTGAAGATTAAATCTGTTTATTTTGACGTTTGAATTCTTTTTTAGCGTCATTTCGCGCCCACCCCACGTTACAATTTCAGTTTTCTGATGCCTTAAAGAAGTGCTTATACACCGACAGGGATTAAAGAGAAGTTCTTATAAACAGAGGGATTAAAGAGAAGTGCTTATAAACAGAGGGATTAAAGAGAAGTGCTCATAAACGGAGGGATTGAAGAGAAGTGCTTATGCACGAGGGGGATTAAAGAGAAGTGCTTATAAACAGAAGTATTAAAGAGAAGTGCTTTTAAACAGAGGGATTAAAGAGAAGTGGTTATAAACAGGGAATAAAGAGAAGTGCTTATACACTGAGACTATGCTTGTCAGAAGTCCTGTGGGATTTCGCGCTCCTAGGGGGATTGTTCCTGAGCGCCCCACCGCTGAGCTCGCGGTGTCTGACTGCAGGTCTCAGTTGTGGGGTTAAGTTATTATGAGGTAGGATACCGTACATTCAGTCATTATGTAGGTAGGACTCCTTACATTAAGTTATTATGTAGGTAGGATTCCTTACATTTCCCTTCTCTGTGTCTCTCGTGCGGGTGGCCGACGCCCCGTGTAAGCGACCTCCTGTTCGAGTGTCTTCGTTTCTGTTGCTTTTCACCTGTCCCTCCTTGTCACTTCGTCTCTTTGAGATGCTAACGCTGCTTCTTTCGAGCCAGCTTCAGCGGGCTGGACAATTGAGACCTTCCGCCCCTTGTGGGTGATGAATGATTTTTCGATTTAAGAAACTTTCGATAACTGAGACCTTCCACCTCTTTGGTGATGTTCATCTTGACTTTCGGTGCGAGATAGCTGAAGCGCTAGTAAACATTTGGCCACTAAACTAACTTATACACTGAGAGGGATTAAAGAGAAGTGCTGATAATTAGAAGGATTAAAGAGAAGTGCTTATAAACTGAGGTATTAAAGAGAAGTGCTTATTCACCGAGAGGGATTAAAGAGAAGTGCTTAGAAACTGAGGTATTAAAGAGAAGTGCTTATTCACCGAGAGGGATTAAAGAGAAGTGCTTATAAACTGAGGTATTAAAGAGAAGTGCTTATTCACCGAGAGGGATTAAAGAGAAGTGCTTAGAAACTGAGGTATTAAAGAGAAGTGCTTATTCACCGAGAGGGATTAAAGAGAAGTGCTTAGAAACTGAGGTATTAAAGAGAAGTGCTTATTCACCGAGAGGGATTAAAGAGAAGTGCTTAGAAACTGAGGTATTAAAGAGAAGTGCTTATTCACCGAGAGGGATTAAAGAGAAGTGCTTAGAAACTGAGGTATTAAAGAGAAGTGCTTATTCACCGAGAGGGATTAAAGAGAAGTGCTTAGAAACTGAGGTATTAAAGAGAAGTGCTTATTCACCGAGAGGGATTAAAGAGAAGTGCTTAGAAACTGAGGTATTAAAGAGAAGTGCTTATTCACCGAGAGGGATTAAAGAGAAGTGCTTAGAAACTGAGGTATTAAAGAGAAGTGCTTATTCACCGAGAGGGATTAAAGAGAAGTGCTTAGAAACTGAGGTATTAAAGAGAAGTGCTTATTCACCGAGAGGGATTAAAGAGAAGTGCTTAGAAACTGAGGTATTAAAGAGAAGTGCTTATTCACCGAGANACTGCAACGGGTAACATTTTCGTCTTCTTTGTCCATAAATCTGGAGATACATTGCCACATCGAGAGATCACAACCTAACGCCAACTCGCAGGTTGGGTTGGTTCGCCCAGGTTCCTTTTAGATCAAAATGCTATCTAAAAAAAGGAACTTGGCTGACTTAACCCAACCTAAGAGCTTTTTGTAAAATTTCGATGAACAATCCGACCCTTTATATAAAGGTGAGTGGGTAACGTAAGTTACGTAACCCCCATGTTAGTAAATAAAGGTGAGTGGGTAACGTAAGTTACGTAACCCCCATGTTAGTAAGTCGCGAAAAAAATCGGTTTTCCGATGCCGACCGCCAAAAATGGATTTCAGATTCGTAATCTACATCCCAAAAAACATATAATTAGAAAAAAAACACCCTTTTTTTTGGATGTAGTTAATCTGCAATAATACCGTTTTTTTAGACACTCCCTCAAGACTCAAGTTCATTTTTGAGTCCTATAAGTAGACCAGTAAAGTATCCTGGATACCAGCTTCATCATACATAAGAAATTGGTTTAAATCTTGGGTAAATGAGGAAATTAAAAATGAACTGATTCTAAAAAATCTCTGGTTTGTCACTATGAATTTCCACATCATCACATGCACAGCCTCACAGGTGATTATTGCTCATTCACAGGTGGCTTTAGCCCGATTTTTCATACTAGTGTTGTATTATTATAGCAGTTTCAGCGTTTAGTAGGCTGTAGGCCTGTCACCGATTCCTAACATTGCAGAACATTCACAGTATTTAAGCGATCTCAAACTTGCAAGTCGCAACTCACTGGTCACTGCTAGCTACAATTCTGCAGTAGCTGAATCGCCCTGCCTCCTTGCCTATTCTGACCAGAAACTGACTACTGAGGCACAGAGCCAGGATCAAACCCACACCTCTCTGCTCCAATCCTGGTACCTACTCTGAACTTTAACCACTGGGCCACCCTGTGACCCTGTTATTATATTGCTCTGTCCTGTCAACTCCAAGAAAATGGCAACTTGCTTTGACTCACTGCTTTGACAATTGACACTTGTTTAGTCATACTTTATTCTGAATATAAAATCTCAAAAAATACTTAAATTATGCATTACTTATTAAAATTTAACTCTAAATTAATGTAAGAATTTATGGTGACTATTGTCTTTGATATAAAATTAAATTTTTTGAATTCCTAACTTCAGTTGGTCAGACTCAGAAGCCCTGTCTCCTGTCACTAACTCTAACCAAGCATGGAAAACTTCTACCATTAGCCTTAGGGCTGCAACTAGAGCTTTCCCGTGGCCCTGCCATTTCCAGAACCATGCAATTTCCGCCAGATGAATTAACTGCTATCTAATTGTTAACAAAAGTGCAGGATCGGGCCGCAAGATTCCAAATGCATTGAAAATTTGTCCAGTTGGAGCTGCCAGATTTCAGAAACAAGTAGGAAAATTCCAATTCTGCCAGTGCACTGCAGCTATCAATATCCAGCAGCGGCTGCCAGCCTGCTGCTGCCCAATCACCATTGCGTTCAGGCTCAGCTGTCTGTGTTACATTTCCAGCTATACTATAGATACAACACTGGGCAACAAATAAGTTTTTGAATAACATATCAGACAAGGAAATGTTCAAAATGAGCTGATGAATCCAACGTGACAAATTTTTAATACTATTGGAATCTTGAGGCCTGATTGTGCATTTTTTTGTGTATCCTTTGGCCCTAATGTGATTCCTTAAGTTTACAGGATAAATTTTGACTGATCATCATTTTACCAAAGATTAATTTTTAATTGATGACTGATAGCAGATACCACATTTATCTCCCAGCTTGTCACTAAAAATCATGTAATACTAGTCAGAACCAACTTGATTGTGGGCTTGGCTAATAAGGGGTTTATTTGTATATATATGTATTTTCAGGGTTCAAATCAAGTTCAAGTGTGATAAGTTCTAAGCTTTTTGAATCTTGCTGGAAAGTTGTGTTTCGGTTTTGTTCACTTAGTAATAGATTGTTTCAATTAAAGGTCAGCAACTTGAGTGCTGTGGCAATGTTAGCAGCTCTGATGGCAGATGAAATAATTTTTAAATTAATATTTAATTTATCTTTATAGGGTTTTTTTATTCAATCAATTTCTCAACAGACTTGTCAATGCTAGACTGAGCAAGTCTTAAGTACACCTGGCATTGGTGCAGCAATGGATACAAAAAATGTAAGTTATTTTATCTCGTAATAAATGTATGGTTGAAACCAGCCTAAAGATAATGTTTTTGGGTGATATTAAGCCTAGCCAAAGAGCTTGATTGATGATTGAAAATTTATGCTCTTTCTGCATTTTTAAGTAGACAGATGTAGCAATATATATTTAATTATTTGAGGTAATGATATTGAATTGGATTGAATTTTATATTGTAACGCCTTGAATTTACATGCTTAAATTTGAATTATATGAAAAAAATACTAGCATAGTGACCAAATTTAATAAATTTTTCAAATTTAATTTACTATTCCAGTATGCAAAATTTTGAAAAACAAGTACAAGTAAATATATTTCATAACTGTTAATATTTTATTGTACCAGTTTTAGAAACTAAATTTCTGCATATTTCTATGCTTGCATGCAAAATGGTTGTTTCCATCAAGCCATCATGACATAATATATATTGCACATTAAGTTAAAGGATTTTTGATGGCTGATACTAATATTTATGATCACAGGGCAGTGCTGTTTCATCTTCCATCTCAAGTGCCCCATTGCCTTTGCAAAGCCACCAGAGGCAGCACAATAACGCTGCCCTTGGAAGCGCCCGGAGACAGGCTCCCCTGCAGCCTGCTGCTGCTGCTGCTGCTGCTCCCTGCTCCAGGATCTGTGAGTTTCAAGAAAAAACTTACTCCTCTAAATTTTCTGT
Organism: Hyalella azteca; assembly: GCF_000764305.2. Classification (NCBI taxonomy): domain Eukaryota; kingdom Metazoa; phylum Arthropoda; class Malacostraca; order Amphipoda; family Hyalellidae; genus Hyalella; species Hyalella azteca. The sequence goes on along the minus strand of NW_025935538.1, from coordinate 320,290 downwards.
TTCTCATTGCTTGTTCTTTCCATTGAATGGGATTATATTGTAAAAATTCATGCAGTTGATATGCCTACACATTATTCCTTGTCTGAGAAAGGTGAACTTTTATTGTTTTTTTTTTCTGGGTTGATTAGGTTGTTATAAGTACCTAGTTATAATTTTTAACCTGAACATTTGTGTTGAAATTTAGGTGTATTATCTTAATATTCATTTCAATCTCATTGGAATTGAATAATCTTGATTCCATTCTTTACATAATAATTTCAATTTTTCATTACATTATAATTTATTTTCACATTTATCTGCAGTGAAATCATCTAGCCCTCATGGTGATGTCCACCTCAGCACGAGCCAGCCAGTGACTTGCACCAGTTCAGCTCATGGTCAGGCACTTCAAAAATTTGTTGTTTTCATGAATCTGATATTGGGTTAAATTTATTAATTCTACCCAGATCAATTAAAACCAAACTTGATTATAAAGAAAAAGTATTAAATTAATAGTTATCTCCTAATTATTCTTTCATTAAAATTTAATGTGCTGATGAAACTTTAATTGTTAAACTCCTTGAGTTTAGGTCTTGCCTAGAAATCTATTTGCATGTAAGTAGTTGCAGGGATTGGTGAATAGAAGAAGTTGATTTGAAGACTCCATGATCAATTTTTTATATATACAGTAAATCTTTCCTCTTCATTCAATAATTATTTTCTATACATGTATTTATTCCTTTCAATGGCTAAGTGGTCACAGGATTCTCTTCTGATTACATTTCTTTTGTCTGATTCTGAACACTATTAGTAATTATTAAGCAAATTATTGAATCCAAAGAGCTAAACAGCACCTTCAAATAAGGTACTGTAATGAATTATGTCCTCCAAATCAGATCAAAGTTTATTACGTACTTTTCATCAAATTCATCATTGCTAAAACCCTTCTGTCAATCATGCATGTTTTCTTATAATCCCTGCAACTTGGAAGTGCAATGTGTAAGGTAAGAATTATCTCTTGTCTTCTCTCTGTGAGATTTCTTCTTTTAATTTGTTTAATTCAAGACCTATACTTTTCAGCCAGAAGCAAAATGCGCAAAAATCTAGAAAACTAATTATCAAGTTAGTGACGAGCATGAAAACCACAAAATCCATTATTTAGATATTTCTGTCGGCTTTGCTTCATTCAACTTACCCTCTAATATCTCTCACCATTTTCTTATATCACAACTTTCCCTGTTGTTCTAATTGTTTACATCTTTATCTTTTAATAATTCACTACTTTCATTGCATTGGTTCAGCCTTTATTTAGTATTTAATTGGACCTAAATTAATGGATTAAGCTTTTTTATATCTGAATAATTATTATAATCCTGTTATTTAATTATATGTGATAAATTTGCACTTTTAGGTCTGACTCAGCTCACTATGCCTGGTATTTACATCATATAATACTTTTAATGTTATAATTATGAATGATTTTGAAAAGTCATTTTCTCACTGATCATTTGGAGATAACCCAGCACTTCTTTCCTCTGTAGCTATCACATTCTTTTCTATTTTTCCCTATTGTACTTCACATACAATCCTAGTACTCTCAATCTTTTAGCAGACAAGTTGCTATTCAATTCATGTAACTTAAATTCTCTGACCAATACATTTTTTTCTTATTAATATATATATTTTTTGAGGCTACATTGCCATACCGTTTTTGTCAACCAATAATCCGCTCATTGTTTTATACAAGGCAAGTCCTCTGAATGGCTCAATAATTACCATATGAACTTTTATGTATGTAAAGCAGAGGCTCAGACGCCAGAATTAATACTCTTCTGCATTTTTCTGTCGTGATAGAAGTGATATCTGTGCAGTTATTACCAATAATGATATGATATTGTCGCGGATTGAATATTTCATCAAATTTCCTCAATTTTTTTGCAATTGCTGGAAATGAATTTTGCGTAATATCAAATGTTTTATAGGTAGAATTGTCAGATTTTATAAATTTTTAAATTGCAAATTTTACCATTAATAACGAATTCATTAGAATATGTAAATATATCTTGAAATTAACCCTAATTTTTGTGCTAGCCTCAGAAATTTGAATTTGTGTGGATTTAAATATCTGCATGCCAAAGGGTTCGTCTTGTGAAACTATTGAATACTTTTGTTTTAAAATTGATTTTCGCATGTGAAGCTTGGAATTATATTGAGTAGGTATTAAAAGACATTCATAGAAGATATGTTTTGTTGCTTATCTTTTAATATTATTTCTCAGCACTAACAAGGCTTATATTTGTTTTATATTTTGTAACATATGTTGTCACATTTTAGAATAAAGTTTGTTCTGGATTGCAGGTCGCGTGGATACGATTATATCCAGGCTGGATGGAGCAACAACTCCAGAGAAAATAGAGCTAAGTCTACTCAAGGCCGCCAGCCCACACCAGCCATCAGTCACTTCGTCCACTTCATGCTGTGCGGCTCAAAATACAAACAGGCTTCCCTGCATCCCCACCACATACATCAGCAACTCGCCTGCAAACTCAGGAAAAAAATCAGCCATGATGCGGTCTGTTGCTCCTTCAACTGATGCGTCTGCTGGCGTGGATACATACACTACCCAGAAACTTTTGAGTTCACGGACCAAGGATTTGTCCGATAATGCAACTAAATTATCAACTAGCCCTCAGGCACATTCATCAGCGAGTCAAATGAAAAATAAAAATCCTGTTGTTGGGGAAATTACCTGTACGAACATTGATCTGTGTCAGAATTCAGGCAACTCGAATTTAGCTTATCAAGATAGTGCAAGAAAAGCTGGATCTTTTTCACAGACTGGGAATATTTCTCCATTTGCTTTTGAATGGAGGTTTGATCGAAAATATCCTCCTTCTACCGATAATTCATGTCCAGTCTTCAATGAGAATGATTCTTTAGAGTCTTTGTGTATTCAAAAAGGTAGTGTTGCTGATGTCACAAGTTTTAAGAAGAACCAAATTATCATATCAAATGTTACCCCCTGCGATGAAGCGGAAGAAAATGAAATCAGGCCCCTGAAAGGGGCCAGTGAAACAGCCGCTTCTCCAGTGGTAGCACCTGAGTCTTTGAGGCAGCCATATTATTCTATAACTCAATGTCAAGAATCATTTACGACTAGTACTCCAACTGAGGCAATAAGGCCTCAATCGTTGCAGTCCAACATTATTGTACACATTAAACCTGAAGCCATTTCTTCTGTAGCCCCTCGGAATCCTCACACGGCTCTTCAAATGGAATTTGGAAATCGAGGTTCTTCCAAAATTGTTTCTGATGCGCAAGAAACCTCCCCAAACCTAGAAATGGCAAACTCTAGTAACGTTCCAGCCGACATACGTATAAATATGCCGGAAAATTCACCAGCAAAGGATAAAGATTGCAATGCAGTGCAGAAAAAACCAACATCATTTTTAACGGAGCTTCTGTCCCATTCGTCGAGTCGGCGCTCATCAAAAACATCAAATAGTTTACTGAAGTTTTGGGTTGGAAATAAATTAAAGAACAAGAAACAGGAATTTGGCTCTACCATTGCAATGGCGGGTTCGAACAGCTCAAATAGCGACTCTAATGCATCAGAGATGTCAGAGAAGTCCAGTTTGACTCAGGGACTGCTTCACGATGCTCCCAGGAGTGGCCAATTTCCTACTGGTCGTCTGGAGAGCAACACCAGCACTTTAGGGTGTGGAGAGACGTGCAGTTTGCTGGCCACTGCCCCTCCGGCCCAATCTCACTCCAGCTGGTATGCAGGAAAATTTCGTTGGCTTAAAGGATCAGTGCACTCTCGTTCTGGTCAAACTACACCTAGCGTTCCTGATCAGCCACCAGCGCCTTGCAACCCTGAGCCCCCTATGGTGCCAGACGCGGACCAGGACGACGACGAGGCTTGGTTTGATAGCGTAACGAAGCTCAATGAGGAGTGGTTCAAACCCGGCGCCGTCACGCTATTGTCCTCCGACAACGTCGCCCCAGGAACTTTCCTCCTGGACCGCGGCGCGACCGCTGGTATCATCGATACCCCCGTCGGCAAATCTGACATCGCCGCCTTGCGCAGCGGTGTGCTGTTTGACGCCGGTCATGGGTATCGTGATAACCAGCGAACGCTCTCTTCTGCGCACAATTCCACCACGACTGACCTGCTACACTTCAAAGCAAAACAGCTGACATCCAATAGCAGCCTTGGTAGTCTCTCCTCCCCTCCGAATAAATCTGCTGCTAGGGCAAACGCCTCATCTCCAGAGCTCGTATCTCTGAGCAGTCATCCAAGGGGGCTTAGTGATGGCTACAATTACAGACCTCTTGTTAGTGCTTCTATCGCCTCCAGCAATGCAAACAAGTCGCTCGGGTCAGGACTCGCCAATAACAGAGGCAACAATAACATCCCCCTACGCAAACTGGTCCACATCAGAGCCGGTCTGCGAAGACCGCATTTGCAGAGGCGCTCCCACGCAAGTCTTATCAAAACCAACATTGATGGTAATGCGAGAGTTACGTTACATGCCTCATCACGATGCTAGTAATTGTTAAAGTTCAGTAATTGTTTCATAATACAAGATATTCTAAGAGTGTTAATGCACTAATTTGCTTTCAGAGCTTCATTTGCTCACAAAGCCTTCAAAGGTTCGTGAATGTATTTCCTTGAAGAATCTAGTGGCAACTTCATACATAGCAACTTTACATTGCCATGAATGAATTATTCCTGACAAAAAAGGAAAAACATTTACATAAAAAGTTCAGTCGAGTGTTACACGAATAAGTCGCTAAAAGATTGTTAGGGAAGAATGAGAGTTAATTATGAATTATTGAATGCTTGAATTATTTCAGATGCTGGTGCCGTGAAAGAGATAGAGGCTGGGCTGCTGCATCTCATGGAGGAGTTCCAGGCTGGGAAACTCACTGCTTTCGGTGGGTGTATCTTGCCATGTCCTGTCTCTTTGTGATCCTTTTGATCACCTGTTTGTGATCAAGCACTACTTTGATGTGATCCTTTTGTTCACCTATTTGTGATCGGTGCACTAATTTAAAGTGATCTTTTTGATCACCTATTTGTGATCGGGCACCACTTTGATGTGATCCTTTTGATCACCTATTTGTGATCGGGCACCACTTTGATGTGATCCTTTTGATCACCTATTTGTGATCGGTGCTCTAATATAAAGTGATCTTTTTAATCGCCTATTTGTGATCGGGCACCACCGACACAGTCGTCTTGTACCACACCACAATTCCTACTAAATAATAGCCGCTCATGTGTGGTGTTATTTGTCTTTAATCGTATTTGATACGCTAACAGTTCGCGCATTAAGTAAGCGTACCATTTGAGCTCGAAGATACAATGCAATACTAATATTAGTGTTACGTTCATCCCTGTTATAATTGCTACGGTCGTTTGTTAAGCCGGTGCAATCGCACACAAGGGCAACATTTTGTGAGAAAAAACTTTGGTTGTGAGTAAAAAATGTTGAAGATTTATCCAAAATTCAAGACTCCATTGCTCAGTAATGGCTGATGGTGTTGGGCAGGAAATGACCGACGGCGACGTCAGATGGAGGCCATCAGAGAGCAACAGGAGAGCCTCGCTAGACTTCACCAGGAGGTCGGAGGCTCTCAGGTTAGATTTACTTAGAAATGAGTTACTAAAATATAAATATTACCATAAAGTTAATAAGGGTTACTTACAGCAACTCATACCTTGTTGTACTTATTTATATAAACTCTCTATTGAGAGTCCCTAATGTTTCATTGCTTGAGATGCACTGGTATATAATCAATATTTTGGTTTTTCAATTCCCTCTTTATTACAAAATATTAGTCGTTTTAGCTGACTGCAATTCTGTTCTGAATAATAATGCTATGGATCAACCTCCCTATGTTAACGAAGAGTGTCTTATTTAACTGAGAATTAAAGTATTTTCTAATAGAACCCATTTGTGTTGTGGGTGCTAGGATAAGTACTAAAGCATACTAGAATTATAATGCATACTAGAATTGGTAACCTTCAACTAGAATTGTTTTCGATTCAGCTTATAACTTAATCTTGTGATTATGATCAGCCATTATAGGCTACATGGTCGATTATTTTGAACGAATGGTTATTAGTTTCGCATTGATGAATTTTTTTGTTTAGGACTTGGATCAACCGTTGTCTGCGGAGGCTTTGGAGATCAATACCGAGCATATGTCAACTCTGATGGAAAAGCTCGCCTGTCTGTCTGTTGCCATCGAGAAGCTCGAGAACAACACGGCTTTTGATCACCGCACCTCCGCCGCCCAGCCTTCGGTGAGCGACGCCCAAGTGGGCGCTGCGGGCAATCCTCAACTCCACAGACGCGGCCCCGCAGACACTGCAGTAGTGGACACTCCCGACAGCGCTGAGCCCGGCGTGGAGGGCGCCAGCGAGGAATTTGAAGGCGTTGTGCTACGCAAGAAAGGAGCTTCCGCGTTGCTCCAGAAAAGCCTGAGTCTTGGTAGGAATGCCAGTTCCGGTGACATAGAACTCAGTAAAATCAAGAAACGCACTTCTTCTGTGGTGCGTTCTAGCAGTCAGAAGCACTACGATCATCGAGCCGTAGATGTGGCGGCTGAGAACAACAGCTCAATTGATCCTGGGGCCACGGACGATCAAAATGCTAAAGCTCCTGGACGGCCGGCATCAGTTCATGCGTTAGGATCAAGCGAAGCTTCCTCTGACCAAGTCATTGATAGTTCCCAGCACCGTCATCGTCATCACCACCGCCATCGTCATAGTCATGAATACCAAAAGGTTCATCACCACAAGAAGGGCAGCAACGAAATCAGGGAAGCCTCACCTAACAGAAAAATGGATGTGCGCTCAGTTCTTCCTACTGACCACACGATCGGACCCAACGCTGAATCTACAGAAATGCGTGTATTTGATGCACCAAATTTGGGACCGCCTCTTGTACGGCCTCCAGCTGTGCCTGCTAGAACTAACCGACCTTTACCATCTCCCCTAACTCCTGCTAAACAGGGGTCCCCGCTAGTGACGGCTTCTAGAAAATTGCCTTCTCCCGGACCCGTTCCTACACTTGCCCCAAGCGTTCAATCTTTTCCTCAAAGAACTATTAACCCCAGCGCCTCATATTACCACCCTCCCCCTGCTATAGTACCCACATCTGGTGCAGCAATGGTTACTCCCTCGCAGGCAAGTACTACTACTGCAACAGTCAGCATGTATCCTTACCCTCACTCTAAGTCTGCGTCGCCGAACCCCGTCCTTCAAAGTGACTCCCCAATCACACCGTCGCATTTTCGTAACCAAACCTCAGCCGATGGCGCATCCGCCAGAGCCGCAACAGCGTTCCATTCGTCCGTTGTAAACCCTACGAGTCGCTCACAAACTCCTCAGAGTTTGAGTTCACGCAGCCACACACCTCACAGTTCGAGTTCCGTCACCCAAGGTTCGCTAACTTCAGGTTATCACGTCCAAACTCCGTTAATTATAAATTCTCGCTACCAAACCGGGCTTAGTTCTAGTTACGTCACCTCCACTCCTCGCGTCCAAACTCCTTTGGGCGAGAGCTCCCTCACCCACGTTCCCGTGAGCGTTTGCTCTTTAACCCAAACGAGCTCAAAGTGTCCCATAAATTCCAGCGCACTCACTCGTACCTCCATGACTTGCAAGTCCTCCAGCCCCGCGCTCGTGCCAACATATTCTTCTGCTTCCACACGCAGCGGCGTTTACTCTTCCACCAAACCTGCCACCGCAAAATTTGACATTTCCGATAAAAATTCTAAATGGTAACTTTCATACTAATCGCCTTGCTATTAGGTATTGGTCCATTATCGAAAAATCGGAGATTTTCGTCGTTTGTTCCAACGGAATGACTTTGAAAGCTGATTCATGTGCCAAATTGTCCTGCACGGTTACTCCAAAATTGCCGACGTAGACATCAGCTCTTTTCTCCCTTGGGCTCTTTAACTTTTCTCCTCTTTAACTGCAATGATCAACCTCATTTTTTTATGAATTAAATAAATTTATGTATTATTCAAGGATAAGTAGTAAATAACTATATATTTTTTGGTGGCTTGTCGAAGCAATTGACAAGCTGTGTGTACTTCCTAGCAGAAAAATAAAAAAATTTCCTCGTACAAATTTTTGTTTGAGTAATTAAATGATTTTTCGAAACATTTGCTTGCCAATAAAGAGAAACAGTATAGATAATAGGTTCTCTTTAGTTATAGAAATGTTGTGTGACAAACACTTACGCAATATCTCTCCAGCAATTATTCTTTGAGGGAAAGCGACGAGAGGTGTTAGCGACTTGTGCATCTGCTGAGGCTGTGACTTGTCTACTAGTTGCTTGCATTTCGTTCGTTTTTTTCTGTTCTGATATTATTCATAGCTTTAACTTATCTTAGTTTGCGTCTAACTCTGATAATATTTATACTGATTCCATGATTAGTTTATTTTCTGGAATTTTCTTGACAATTTTCATATCGTCATAAGTATATGCGCACTAGATACGCAGCTCTGAAAGAGCCGCGACTATAACTTTCATTCAACTTGTTGCTCGGGTGTTCGCTTGCTGTTTTCCCCGTTGATCTCTTCTTGGATCGCAAGATTCCTCATCGACCCCGGCATGAACAGAACAAAATCTTACACTAATTCTCAACACTCGACGGCAACACATTGACCAACTATTCATGTATCTCAGCGATCCCCCGATAAGGTAAACAATGATCCCCTAGTGGACAGCGATTCAAAATTCTTAAACTGTGGTGTGGGCTCGCGTGAATATACATTTTATTTATTATAGTATTGGATACCTTGTCGAGAGACTGCATAATTACTGCGAGGTGTGGGAATTGTTCAGTTATCCGCTGAGTTGCCAAACGTAGATGTCGGTAATACGAGGACTGTTCTGCTGATGTTCAGAACATGGACAACTTTCTTAATATGATTCCATAACATTGATGACGATGTCGTAACATGTGAGGGTAATATATTGTACTCCGAAGAGACCTTAAAAGACATCGCAGTTGAGCGCTGCATAATTTTAATTTATTACCTTCATCTGATGCTCAAACAACGCTTTAGTTACTGCATGGGGTAAGAAACTGGACGGCGATTTTTTCCAGAAATGTTCATACCGAGTCTACTTTTGTTGTCGAGATGCCTTGTGTTGTGATGTTCAGCGACTCCTTATAACCTGACGTGGCCCATTGATGCCGATTTTCATGTCTGACATGCATGGCCGCCTTGTGCTTGTCGTTGTTGAAAATTTGTTATGTTTTATTGAATATCTCGGCTGTGCTGAGCAGCTGGTGACTGGATAAGACAATATTTTCGCTACGTTTTTTTGTCAGTCTATTATATTGATCATGCTTGGATAAATAATTTTTTAGCGATAGATTTATTAAAATCTACCACAATTGCCTCAAATATTGTCGACTTTTCTTATCAATTCATATCCAAAATGTTCTAAGTACGACTGGGGAGATGAATTGCAATAAATTGTTTCTCGACAAGCGTTCGAAGGTTGCATGGTCCTGACAAGTTACGTCGAGAGCTGTGTTCTTTTTGGCAATTATGAAGGTGTTGAAGTTATTTATAGCTTATTATGTTCTTCCAAAATACTGGCTTTGTCAAGAATTATTGATAGGTCTTTTTGCACACGAGTTAACAAATTCAAATTGTATTTCCACTTAATTGCATTTTTAATTGCTTAAATCATAAATGCCATGATTTGTGCTTACAGATAGTAAGCGTGGCCTACATTTTTATGAAACGTGAAGAATTTAAGATTCGTTATTAATGCAGACTGCGTCGTGAAATGAACCGCATTTTGTGATACGTCTGAGGACGCTAGTGTAACCGCCAGTCGATAGCCTCAGTTGCTGTTATTATAATTATATTAGGATTTTCTTTGTTATTATTATGATTATATTATGAAATTCTAGTCATTGATCACTGAAGTGGAAATAAATATGCATTCCACTGCCCGATTTGATCTTTTATTACCTCGACTATTTGCACCTTGTAGCTTCTGTTTCGGGATTATTCAACAAATATTTTCCAAAAATAATAGTTTTTGATTTCCTAAACATTTCTTTTATTTATAGCGTCTGACATTACAAACGTGTAATATGCATTGAGGAAACGTTCTATTTGAGCTGTATTCGTCAGCTAATTTTTAATTTGTGTTTCAATATGAATTTATATTACTGGATCCTGCTCTTGATGGTATGATAACAAATGTCTTGTAGTTCACTCGATAAAAACATGTTTATATGGAAACTAGCTTTTTTGTATATATGCAAATCCTTATTAGGTATATCTTCTAACACTTTTTAGCAACCTCGACGATCAATATTATTGCGCGTCTAGGGAGCATATTGACGGGTTGCACAATATTTTACGCAAACCTCTATATTATTGCGCGTCTAGGGAGCATATTGACGGGTTGCACAATATATTGTGCAAACCTCTATATTATTGCGCGTCTAGGGAACTTATTGACGGGTTGCGCAACAATATATTACGCAGACGGGATAATGTCGGCGCCATCGTCGGACGCCTGCAGGGCCATGATTCCTCTTTTTTAAATGTATTATAAGTAAATTCAAAATGCAATCATAACGTAAGTATAGCAGATTCATCAGCCTGTTGACGCTGGCTACACAATAATGAAGATGAAGAAGTCGGTCGCAAGCCCACTGGTCATCCTACCTAATAAGGGCAGCTTGTTATTGACCAACTTCTCCTAACTTCACATAATACAGGGTTATTCTAAATCAGTGGTTCCTAAACTTTTTCAGGCTGGCGCCCTCTTTTGCTCCCTAATGAATTTCTAGCGCCCCCCACAGACACACGCCTCTTTCCTGAAATTTAGTACGTTGCAATTTTTAAATTTTTTGACTGCCAGAACGCTATAAGGCTGAGGTATCGTCCGGCTGGGGATCATACCACAGCAGCTGTATGTGGTGGCGCTGCATCTGTGCTCAGCCGAGGCCCTCAACAGCTCACTGACCTAGGGCTCCCGGTTTGTTATCGCCAGCCCATGCCAGCTTTTGATCCTGTTCCTCCTTGGATTTGTGCGGATCATCTTATATGTCTCGATTTTCGTTTTGTCTCTGGTTTAACTGACTCAACTGTCTTTTCTGCTCATGTTAGGGAATATTATCCTGGGTACAAGGCAATCTACTGTGATGGCTCACGATTGACAGACAATCCATCTACAGCATGTGGTTTATACATACCGGCACAAGCAAGAGGAGTTGCATGGAGGCTTAACCCCAGGCATGGCTGAATTGATTGTCAGCAGAATTGATTGTTATATTACATGCTATCCTGTCAGCTGAATTGATTGCTATATTACATTCTTTGAAGCTCGCTGTAAGTGAAGCATCCCTATACTGGGTTATTTTTTCTGACTCACTTGTGGCCTTGTAACTCATACTCTCCCCAACGGACACATCTTGCGATCTTGTATATCAAATTCGTCTGCTGCTCCTTGGCCTGAATGAGAGGAAAACAGTGCGCCTACAGTGGGTCAAGGCCCATGCTGACATTGTTGGGAATGAACGAGCTGATGCTGTTGCAAAGATGGGTCATACTCTTGACCATTCGGCGTTGTATCATCTCTCTTGTTCTGATGGCACTTGCTTTGCTTCGTTCTTGTTTTCTAAAGTCTTGTGAACTGGGCTGGATCGCTGCTTTGGCTGTTGAAGGGAAGGGACATCATCTTGCTTCTGTGCGGACTGATTTGTCTCCTGTTCCATGGGTCGCCAGTTGCTCTCGTTGTGCTGCTGTGGTGCTGACTCGTCTTCGATTGGGGGAGCGCAGCCGTGGGTAACAAAATTGACTCGTAAACAGGCCCTGGGCCCAACGCCAACCATCAGCATGCAATATTTACACATAGCCTCAGATCAATGAGCTGTGGGTAACTCCGGCTGACAGTAAATCCGCTTTGCACAACACAGCCACTGCTGTACAGCGCCGGAGCGCAACAGGCCCTACGGTACAACAGGCGGCGCAGGTTAGGTTACGTTAGGTGTAGCTGTTGCGGTAGGGCCAGTTGTGCTCCGGCCTTTATGCGCTCCGGCCTGTGACTGAACGGCGCTGTTGTGGTGGGCGCTTTGTGTCAAAAGCCGTGAAAATGCCCGGCTGCGTTACGCTCGGGAAGGTAAATGAATCGCACTGTGGACTTGGGCTATGCTGACCTCTAGCTATCCACCCTTCGATTGGGTCATGTTGGTGTTCGGTAGTAGGCCTACCTTCATCGATTTGACATGGCTGACACTCCCATGTGCTTGCATTGTGGGGTAGATCCGTGGATGATACCGTGGAGCATTTTTTCCTGGCATGCAGGCAGTACCGCCTGGAGCGTCAGGTGCTGATCGCTACTACTCGAGCCATGGGTGTGCACCATCTAACTGTTCGAATACTTCTTGGAGGCTGCAACTTCCGCAGAAAGATTCAACATGCAATAATAAGAGCAACAATCGCCCATTTAACACAAACAAATCGTCTGACTTCCCTGTAGTGCATTAGCAGTTTATCACCATCCTGGATTTACATGTGATCAAAACCGGAAGCCCAGCTAATATATCCTCCAAGGATCATTGACACATAAAGCTGAAACTTTCTGCTGAGTCCACGTTAACGAGTGGTCATCTTTCGGCTACTTCTTCACCTTCAGCCGGCAACAAAAACACACAACTACAATATCATGCTACATTACTATTCTAAGAGTGATCTCCTGTGTAACCCGAATTATCTAGTCATTGATCGCCGAATCCAGCATTCGATGTAGATTAACAAATATTCAACGGAATAGTTGTTGGTTTTAAGTTTTTGATGATTTCTGATCTGTCGCTTTCATGATCGAAGTCCGAATGATCATTCCGGTTTAAGCTCCAATTTTATTGGTCCGAGTCCAAGGTTTAGTTAGCACCACTGCAGTAGTGCAGCAGGTACAGCAGGTGGTGGTTACGCCAGTCGCCCGATCCATCATCATCATCCATGGACATTATGACATGCCATTGGGCATTGACAACAACCTTGTCCAGTAAATGTCCACTGCAAGCTTCATATCAGCAGCCATGTAGCATTTCTTCTGTATCTGTAAGTGTAAGATTACAGGATGGTTTGTAATTTCGCACAATTTTAATTGAGTCAAGTGATTTCACTATAACAAAAAAGATCATGAAAAAACATGGCTGAAACGTGAAACAGAAAATAATGTTTTAGTGACAACCATCATATGTTTTGGAGTAAATAAATCATAGTTAAGTTTTTAATTACTTTTCATTCTATGATGCCTGGGCCCTGGTGCACAAACAGCACAATTCTAGGTATATAGGGTAAACCCGGGCCGGTATAGGGTAAACCTAGTCTGGAAAAGTCCTATTTTTGTCTAAAATATCGCGGCTCTAATATCATATAATTTCAGTAGGTATGAAATCTCGCGGCTCGAATGTCATAAATTTTTGTTTGATTAAAAAATCGCAAAAAAAACACAGAAAACTGGAAACACTTTAAATTCCTAAAACTTTCGTCTAATATATTATTTATCCAAAAACTGTCTTGAAATTAAACCAAAATAATATAAACGATCATTTTTTGTAATTTTTGTGCAAAATAATGACGCACATAAAAACAAGTTTAGGTAGGTTATGTATAGACTATTCAAGCTGATGTCGAAGCCAGTAAATGTAAATGTGATGTCGAAGCCAGTAAATTCGATTCCAAGTAAACCTAGATCATCAAAAAAAATTATTCCTAAAGTTGTATTATTAAAATGCTCTTTTGAGGGATTAATTGCTCAATTAAAAAGATATACATTTTTTATATAAATAAGTAAGTTATATTCGAATTTATTATCATTAAATTTCTCTCAACACAACAAGCTCAAGCCGTGACAGAGAGTTTGAATGAGATAAGGAGTTCCTGACTGTTCTTGTTGAAGTTGTTGATTCCAACAGGCAACGGCATGCCGAATTTGCAGTAAGTACTAATTATAAATTTGAATTTCTTTCATTTCCATAACAAAAACGTGTCGTGCATGATTTCGTCATTAAAGTAAAATAAAAATACGTTATATGTGTAAGCATCGCAATTATGATTGATCTGATGGTAATTCATGGTGGTTCATCAACATCGGAGTGATCGGACAGCCGGCAGTAGCAACTAGCAAGGGCGTTTACTTGAATTAGACCTATGAAAAAGATGGCGACCCTTAGCCTTCTTGTCATTTTCGTAATTTCGTGTACGTGTAAAAATAGGAATCCATTTCACTTTCATTGCCCATTTAATAAAAACGATCATGAAGAAGGATTTTGAAATTTGAATTATTGTAAAATTATAGAGCTAATTATTTGTTACCATTTAAATTTTAAATGGCTGGGCGCTGCCGACGCCGAGTGCCGGCTGTCTGTGGTCAGTCGTCAGTACTCAGTGGTCACTAATTGACAATTTGACACTAAATCTGTCTTATTAAGTTAGTAAGATAATCCATTGTGTATTTTGAAATTAATTAATCTTAATTCTTAATTGAAAAATATTTCTTTGAGACTTTGAGACTGAGTTTCACTTTCAGACTTTCAGCCATGCAGCTTGCAGGCCATGCTGATGCTGCCATTGTGCCATGGCAATTTCCTTATGGAATTAAAAAGATTACTTGCAAAACAAGTTGCTTGCATTTAATATTAAGAACAATCCTAAAGATTTATTTTGAAATTTGAATTATTGATAGTGCATACTCATACTTTATAAATAATTTTTTGTTACTATTTAAATTTTAAATGGCTGCCGCCTGCCGACCCTGGCCCCTTTGCCTTGGCGAAGAAATATATACTAAATTTTGCTTTGATTTAACTCTTGATTTATCTTCATTGTTGCAGAATCTTGCTTGATGTTTTTTTTTATCTTAACCATTTCTATTTTTGTGGAATTCCTCTTCATCTTGCCTTGAGGCTTGATATTTGATTACATTTATTTTCCTGATCCTTTTTCAGTTTTTCAATTGCATCAGAATTTTAAATCTATAAATATCACTCATTGAGGTCATTGTTGTCTGTGGATTTGTGGCAATTATTCTGTTTGGGCTTTCTGTTAAACTAAAAGTGTGATATTAATATGTTGACATGCTACGTCAAACTATGTATTATGTGGTTATTGACATAACTCTTTTGCAGGTGAGCCGCAGGCAAGAGGATTTATACTGCAGGCAAGAGGTTACCGCTTGTCTCATTGCCGTCATTGAAGAATAAAGGTGCCCGCGCCCACCTTCACGCATGGCTACTCAATTGTCAAGCGTCACAAGTATCTGCAACGTGCATCTAGCAAGCAACGAGGTAAAATGGAATTGTTTTGCAATGAAATAGCGATATGCTGCGTTAGTTTATTCAATGACCTCATTGAGGTCATTGTTGTCTGTGGATTTGTGGCAAAAGCTGGCAGTTATTCTGCTTGGGCTTTGCACTCTGGTGTCTGGTCAGTGGTAACTAAATCTGTCTTACTATTTACTTAGTAAGATAATCAATTGTGCTTTTTGGAATTAATTAATCTTAGTTTTTAATTGAAAATTTGTTCTTTGACTTTGAGTTTCAGCCTGGCAGCCATGGCCATTTCCATTTACAAAGATGTTCATTCTTAATCCTTTGTTTGTTCCTCACTCCTCAGGGCTCAGGTCATCTTTCTTCTTCTAAAGACTAAAGCTGTTGCTGTAGCCTGTACATCATGGCTACTCCTACTCATCCCATACTTAAGTTGGCCTTCAAAAATGTTACTAGAATAGAATCAGTAGATTGTGTTTCATTCAATGCTAAATGTAACTTTTGTAAATTTGCTAATGTGAAAAGTGTGATATTAATATGTTGACATGCTATGTCAAACTATGTATTATGTGGTTATTGACATAACTCTTTTGCAGGTGAGGCGCAGGCAAGAGGAGTTACACCGTAGGCAAGAGGTCGCTCGTCTCATTGCCGTCATTGAAGAATAAAGGTGCGCGCGGCAACTTTCACGCACGGCAACTCGATCGTCAAGCTTCACAAGTACCTGCAACGTGCATCTAGCCAGCAATGAGGTAAAATGTAATTGGTTTGCAAT
>NW_025935538.1:283134-303824 GCF_000764305.2 Hyalella azteca | reverse complement strand
GTTGTGTGGTCACCGAGATTCGAAAAGGACAGAAATTTAATAGAGAATGTTCAAAGACGTGCAACAAGGATAATTCCAGGCTTGAAGGGCAAGTCCTATGAAGAAAGATTGAAGATTATGAAGCTTCCAAGCCACAGTTATCGACGTCTGCGTGGGGACCTCATTAAAGCGTACAGGTACACTCATGGCTTATACAAGGTGTCAGAAGGATTACTAGAGTTTGAAACAAGAACCAACACCAGGGGTCAAGGCTATGAACTAAAAAAAACAGCGTTGGAACACCTCCATGCGACAACATTCCTTCTCGCTTCGAGTCACCGACATGTGGAACAGCCTCCCTGATAGCATAGTTGACGCTCCGAGTATGAACATCTTCAAAAACAGACTACACGAAGCTATGCAGGAGCATATTGTATGTTCTGTCTTAAAATGCCCAGAAAATTACGGACCAGGCAATAGGTCCAGCAGCTATCTCAATCAATCGTCAGTTATGGAAAGATCGGGTTCCAAAGGCCGGATCCCTTGTGAATCAAGTCACGGAAAGTTCATGAATCGACAACAGGCCATGGGCCTATTTCTTCAATGCCGACACTTCCATTCCATTCTATTCTATGAGGTGGTGATGCTCGTGCTACCACATCACCATGAAAGAGAAAAAGAAAGATCACCTGAAGCCTGATAGTAATCAAATTTGCGCGCATTTAGCTGAACTCGATCTCCATTACTACTCCAACAGAACAAAGAAGAAAAGGGTCAGATAGTTTATTGGCTTCCTAAGTAGGTATGATTCAGTGTTGCCAGATGGGCCTTTTTCCGGCCAAATTTCGCAAATGTGGCCTTTTTTCAAGTGGATTGGCCTGAGAAAATTTATTTGGCCTTTTGGTGCGTTTGTGGCCTTTTTTCATGAGAAAAAAATGTAACCTGATTTTCTTATATTATTTTCGTCATTGACACACAATTTTCGTTTGCCCAAGACAAGTACCTTTAAATTTCGACACTTTCGACAGTCTCAACACTTCGGTTAAGGTGGCAACACTGGCGATTGCCGCCTAAACCGAACATTTGGTTCTGATTGGTTGAACAAGCAATAGCCATTAGCCAATAGTGTGAGTCCCAGTTGGCTAATCATATTGAGTTGACAACTAGTGATGCAGAGTGCGTAGCCTATATAGTTGCCCCCTCTAAAGGGTAGTAAATTCATTAGTAATTTGTGTGGTTAAACTAAGTTTTGCAAACCTTTAAACTCTTTAATATGAGCCAATGTAAATCTAATTGTCTTTATCCATCTGTCGCTTCATAGACTCTCTTAGCCTCTTAGGCTAATTTGACTTGTTCAACTCAGCAAGTTTGACTATATCATAGTGATAGTGTTTGGCCAGTCATGATGACATGTCATCAGGACAAGTTATTTTTTTAGCAAATTTTCTTACACTGAAGGCATTCGATTACTTCTTGTTCAATTTATATAAATAGTCTTTTGAATGTTCTATTCATTACATAGTTTTTTATAAATTTGGTTCACTGATGCTAAATTTTGATTTGTATTGCAGAGGCTGCACAATCTTAATAGCGCAGTAATGAGTTTAAATAAACGACTGAAAAAATTTGGTAGAAAATATCAAAATACTTGGGAAAAAGAATTTCCATGGATTAAAAAAGCTTCTGATGGTTCAGAAGATGCCCTTTGCACTCTTTGTCATAATTTACTAAGGCCTAAAAAAGATGCCATTATTCAGCATGCACAAACCAAGAAACATAAGGAACTTGAGAATGCTTCAGCATCAGCTGCTAAAAGTGATACATGGAAACAGTTCAGAAAAATGCATGCAACTAGTGATGACAAAGCAAAAAAAATTGAGCTGGAACTGTCTGTTGTAATGAGTTGTCATTGTGCTATTCGAAGTGTTGACCACATTTCAGATTTCTTGACAAAATATGGAAAAGGGAGTGATCTTGAGAAGATTCGGCTACACCGTTCAAAATGTGCTTGTTTGCTGAAGAATGTTATTGCTCCTTCTTTAAGAGATGTGTTGTCAGAAAATCTATCAGGAAAGAAATTCTCCCTCATTGTAGATGAGAGCACAGATGTTTCAGTTTCAAAAAACCTTTGTATCCTGGTCAGATATTTTAATGATCACAGTCAGCATGTAGAAACTGATCTACTTGCTTTAGTTCCTGTGACTGATGCTACTGGAGAAGTTCTCTTCCAGGAAATTGAAGCTGTTCTTCATTCCTTTGGTCAAACATTCAAAAATTGTATAGGATTTGGTGCAGATGGAGCTAGCAGCTTGGTTGGAAAGAACAATTCGGTATTTTCAAGAATTCTTCAGACTAATCCAAAATGTATTCTTGTGAAATGCATCTGTCACTCTCTGGCATTGGCAGTAAAACATGCATGTGAGAAACTTATGGCTGATGTTGGCTTCCTTGTGACTGAGATCCCAGCTTGGTTTTCAAAAAGCACCCTGCGAAGAAATGATTTCCAAAAGCTGTCAGAAGTTCTCAATACTGGTGGAGATGAACAAGGAACAGGATCTCTCCCTCCTTTCATGAAATCATCAAGTACAAGATGGCTAACCAGAGGTGAAGTGATGAAAAGAATTATGGATAATTGGCCTGAGCTGCAGGCCTACTTTTCCTTAGTTGAATCCTCAGGATCTTTTGAGACAAGGAGCAAAGGCAGAATTATTCTAGGAATGCTGAAAAATCCATACACTTTTCTCTTCTTCAGTTTTGCTACTCCTTTGATAAGAGAGGTTGAGAAAATAAATAAAATGTTCCAAGCAGAGAAAGTGGATGCAGAAAAACAATGCAAAGAACTAATGGCTTTCCATAGGACACTTCGTGACAGATTGTTTGACCAAAAGGGACAACCATTGGCCTTAAGCAATGTAGATTTTGGACATGACTTTGAGATTGAACTGAAAAAGTTTTTGGATCACAGTTCCCAGCAGGCTAATGTAAAATCAGAGGTAGCCTCTATGAAACAGAGATGTCACGACTGTCTGGTAGAACTCTTCAACCAAGTTAAAGTGCGACTACCAGATAACATCAAACTCTTCAATGGTCTGAGCTTTTTAAGTCCAAATATGGTAATGTCTCATGATGTGCATCGAGCTCCATTAAAACATCTCCCATTGAGCCATCTACTCAATTCAGAAATAGAGCAAGAATATAGGTCAATTCCATATCATGACTGGTCTGCTGACTTTCCACTGGGAACGCCCAAGGACGCCTTGGAGTTTTGGGCAGCAGTAGCATTACTAAAGAACAGTGTGGGTGAAATAAAGTATCCAAATCTCTCTCACTATGCTCTAGCATGCATGACACTTCCTGTCAGCAATGCCCATGTGGAACGAGTTTTTTCATATGTAACTTGGCTGAAGTCAAAAACTAGAAATAGGTTGCAATTAGTTATGATGGAAGCACTGCTGAGGATTAGAATGAATCTTTTGACTAGAGGAGGATGTTGCAAGGAATTTGAGGCATCTGTAGACATGCTCAATCGATTTTCGTCTTCCATGTACCACAAATATTCTCAATCTGATGATGAAATGGGTGAAATTGATGCAATTTTTGATTTCCAAGATTGAGGAGTAAATGTGTGCATTGAAAGTGGTTTTAATTACCCTAAACTTACAAATTTTATATCCATTTTAAAATGAGGCCTTTTTTGGCCTTTTTTGTGAGCTAAATTGGCCTTTTTCTCTCGGCTCCATCTGGCAACCCTGGTATGATTCGGTTCTCTAATAGTGAATATTACATATATTACTCTGTCTGGCGCGACTCCCGAGTCCCGCCACAGGGAAAATGACCGATGAGTGATAAAATATATAGGCTCAAGATGAAGTTTATTAAATGTAGTTTATTACAGGTGTTCAGTCAAATTGGGTCAGATGCAAAGGTCGTTAGGTAAAACCGTAAAGCGTAAAATAACTAACGAGCAAGTACCTAGGTAGTCGGCTAGTCCTAGACTCTTAGCTAGTCAAACAATAGCTACCTACCTACCAAAATATCTTAAGTATCCAGGCAGTTGATTAATAATTTTGTGATCTAATTACTTCAAAGTTCAAGATTTCATCCAATATCTGATGTATCATGCACAGTGTCAAAGCAGAGACTTATTTAGACTCATCCTCAAGTTCATTTTTGAGTCCAATAAGTAGAGTAGAGTCAGTAGACCAGTAAAGTAACTGATTCTAAAATATCTGTCGTTTGTCACTGTGGTCAGCCTTGTGTACTAGTATGGAATATATCTACTTGGCGAGCCGCGACTGAATTTTTCGAGCCGTGGTTTTATGGATTTGCCAGCCGTGATTCCATTTCTACGATTATTTCGATACGTTTTCTTATATTGACATGAGAATATATTACCTATACAGAATTCCACACTGTAATGCAGTCTAAAACTCACAACTCAGTGCTTCAATTCTGCTGAGCTTAACTGGCTGGCCTCTTTGCCAAATGCCAATTATGACAATAAACTGGCAGACAGAGCTAGGATTGAAGCTGAGCCTCTCTGCTCCAATCCTGGTAATCTGAACTTTAACCACTAAGCCACCCTGCATCCCTGCCCAGTGTTATAATTCAAGTTGTACAATTTGAGTTTTTCTGCAATTTTTAATGAGCAAGATTTTTGTTGGACAAGTTGTTTTCTTGCTAATTGTTTGTTGACATTATCATTGTTTCATGAAATTTCAAATACTACTTGATCATAGCTCAATGCTTGTCAACATGATGGCCTAAGTCCTCAGGTATGGAGCACTCCAGTTGTCCTGCTGCAGGTAAATGACCAGCCACTGCCAGGAATTCCACCATGCTTGTCAATAAAAACAGTGTGGACCGGTAGGAGCAGGCGAGCAGCAAGCTATTAATTTGATCCCAGCTGCAATTGTGGTCCAATTGTTGAGGAGGCCAGTCAGATAAGACTTGAGCACAGCCAAATTAGAGCAATGAATTTCATGTTCAAGACCCATAATGAACTTTGAGTGTTCTGTGTTCTGGGATGTTAAGAATTGGCAACAGGTCTAATGGCCAAATCAACACTGACACTGCTAGGTGCTAACTACCTACTAAACTACCGTAAAATGGGGTAACTTAGACCACTTTTTTTTATAAATGATGCCATTTTTTTACTAGCTAAATTAAACTTGAATTGAAACATCAAATCTTTCTATTGTGTTATGTAGCCTCAGTATTAGGCCTTTAATGCCCATTGACAAA
Source organism: Hyalella azteca (assembly GCF_000764305.2). Taxonomy (NCBI): domain Eukaryota; kingdom Metazoa; phylum Arthropoda; class Malacostraca; order Amphipoda; family Hyalellidae; genus Hyalella; species Hyalella azteca. Next base: position 298,601 of record NW_025935538.1, on the reverse strand, counting down.
ATTTTTCTATGTCAAATAGTTTTTGAGTTGTGGGGGTTTTTGTTAAAAAAACGAAAAGTGGTCTAAGTTACCCCGCCGGTCTAAGTTACCCCATTTTACGGTACTTTACCATTTCATAAAAATTTGTTCAATAGGTTGGGAGAAATTTCATGCTTACCATAAACTAATGCCCTTATTGCTATATAAACTGTACATTTTAGGTATAACATATAAGGAGCTAAAATAGTACAATTTCTTGGTACCTAAATTCAATTGGGAATTTAATATATCTTCCATTCAAATCTGATCTGCCCTGTGAAAGAAATTTCATAGTCACTCTGAATTTTGGGCATTGGGGTGCATAACTTCTTAATCAAGTCTAAACTGTCAAAATTGCATGATCTAAGCACAAGCAAGATGTTGATTTATGGTTAAAAGTGAAGTTTCATTTGAATGTGTTCAAGAGTTTGATACATAACTATTTGTTCCTAGAACCGATTGCTCAACCGAGCGCAGAAATGCCAGATGTTCTATGAAGTCTTTGTTTTAGAACCTATACCTAGTTTCAGTATCCGAAGGAAATAACAAAATTGTATACTGTACATAAATAATATTCCTGAATTATCTGAACAAATTAGACAACAATAAAAATTTTTGTTATATAGGTAGTAATGTAGCATGACAAAATGGTGAACTACACAGAACATAGACTACTTTCAATGGTTAGTGTTTTAAAATTATTGACTGAAAAGCATACCTACTTTAAATGACCATTTAGCTCCTTGTACAACAATTTTCATATCATGACATGAAAACTGGAAAAGCAAAAATTATATTTTAGGAGCACTGTATAATTATTCTTATTCTATCTATGTCAAGATAACCTGATTCTCAAATATTGCTCTGCAATTTTTTAGACCATGTGGGGAACCCCCCGCATATCCTTTGGTATTTATTACTTTTGTATTCATTTGGTATGTAAGGTTGACATGAATATTGTCTAAATGCTAGGACCAATGACTGCAAATCGTTTTGTATAGTAATCACAAGTGAATGCAAACTACTGCCCAATTGTGTTCATCCTGTACTCAAGGTGACAATTTACTCTAAGAAACAAATAAAAAATATAATCCTAGAAATAAGACACCAATTTTCACTTGATGAAAATTGGTGGGTTCCATTTGGAGGCCAATGTAGAGTCAAGATCCCAGATTAAATCCTTGAAATACACCAATATCTCAAGCTAAAATGAGCTACTTTACAGCCTGGGAAACTTCTTCACAATATTGCAAATTGGAACTGTGTGACTGATCCAAGACCAGCAAAATGTTAACATAAATGCACACTTTATAATCCAATTTGGAATATTGGATGAAATTTACTGGTAAAACAATCATTTCAAAGGTGATTTTAACAAATTGGCAGCAAAAATTTTTCTTTTTCTTTAGTTCTTACTAAACAATTAAAGAGAGAGCTAAATGAATGTGTCATATCGTCCACAACCTATGTACATGCAAAGGCATTTTTTGTCTCATTCACTTGCTCCTTCTGCTCATCTAATTTGGAACATAATTCAGAAGTTTCCTAAAGTTGTGGGGCAAAAATGATCATCTGACAGGTAATTTTAAAAATTGTGGGCAAAATAGGCTGTTTTTGTTATTTTCCATTGAAAAAAGAGGAAGAACACCCTAGAAACAGGGGAAATTGACAATATTCACAAGAAATTTTTTCCAATCTGCAGGTGGCTTCTGCCCCCATTTTTGAGTTAGGCTGCTTGTTAGCATAATGGTCATATTTATGATTTTTCACTGGTGTCTTCATTGCTACTCAAGTATTTCACTAGTGATCCAGGAATAAACTGTCGCTCTTTTGCCACTGAGTTTTCAGCTATAGGGCCAAAGTCATGGGTAGAATGGTCCATTGGCATGAGTGGTTATGTACTATTTACAGCTAACTTCTTTTGATATTTTGGTATGGGGGTGAATCCGTGTGATTAAGTAATCTGATAATTTCTGCTCTGTTTGAATAACAATTCAAGACCACAGGATGTGTAATAGTACTGATAAAATTTTTTTCTAGGTTGAGAATGGTGATGCCACATCATGTACTCTGGATTATATGTCTGGAAAAGGTTAGTTTTAAAAGTACAATCTTTTTAAAAACTTAAGATTATGACATTATTTTTTTTTAATTATTTATTCAACCAAGTGAATTCTTTGATATTGTGAAGTATACAAAATATTTTCTTCACAGTGGTTGAATAGAAGTTTAGCTGTTAAATGTGTTCAGTCTATACTTGAAATATTAATAAGGTATTTGTCATTTCAGAGTGTGCATCTTCTGAGTGGCCGATTTATGCATACAATGCTCAGCTTCCTCCATTCAAACTGACAGTGTACAGACATCACACTTGGATGACAGCCCCAGCTCTGTCACTGAATCTTTCCCTTGCCACTGATGTTCCCACTGGTACGTTCATTAGCATTTTTTTCTGCAAGATAGCCTTATCAAATTTTCACTTTTGTACACAACATATATATAGTTGCCATTTTCAAATAGCCTGCATAACTGATATTTTTCTTTCTGTGCAGGTGTGAAATTTTTCTTTGAACATCAAAGTGATCCAAAGAGGAGATTATGCAGAAAATTCACCATTGAGAATAGTGATGGTTACTTTATGGAAGAGTATGATGACGAATTTTATGGACAATCAGAAAATTTGCCCAAGAAAGCTATGACCTCCCAGCTACCCAAGTCTACTAATCCTGATACAAGTTCTGAAAAAGCTTCCAAACAGGAATTAGTTGCAAATGAAGAATTGACTTCAAAAAATATTGTTTATAAAATGTCAGAAAACAATAAAAATCCTTCCAATTTAAGCTCAACAAAAAACATCAGCAATAACTCCACAGATGATTTTGAAATGAATGAATCAATAATAAACATGCCTAGTGCTAACAGAAGCATTATCATATTAGATAGTCCTGAAGTTTCTGATTCCCAGCGCAGAAAAAGACATGAGGAATTTCACAATTTATCAGAGCCAGTATACTCTCAGAGGCAAACACTCCTGCAACAACAGTCTTTCTTTGGTAGTGTAACCCCAAACACATCGTCATTAAGACACACCCGGACAAAACGCAGGGCATTGCCCCTGCCACCTGTACTCTTTTGGGACTGCCCAATGTTTTCTCATGGGTTAGAAGGTCAAGATTTCTTCCTGCGACTTTCTGACGATGCTGGCTGGGGTGCCCACCTCAGCTTCACTGTGCCGCAAATTGACCGTCATGGTAAATTTTATTTATTTTCTTTACTGCATTGAATGTCCATTTATTCTAATTTACATTTTTGTATGGTTGCTTATCTTATTTTGAATTTATTTGTTTATTATTGATAACAATTTTGCCACATGTAGTTAGATAATGCATGCAATTAATTTTTTTATGTTCAAATTTTAATATAATCAACATATCACATAGATTTTACATCATTTTTTTCTGGGGAATTCTAAACAAATGGTCATTTTTCTGGGGAATTTCTATGTACGACCGTTTGTTGTTCAAGATTCACATAGTAGTGGTCATATAGTAGGTGTAATAAAATATATTTTACAAAATATTATTCATGAAATTACAGGTTTTAAAATTAGTGCTTTCTATCTACGGTGATCTAAGAGTACCTTTTAGTAGCAACTTTTACTAATTATTAATGTTATAAATTTAAATGTTGAAAGTGTTTTTTTCTTTGGTATGCTGGTCTGAATTTTACTGCACATAACTACTACTAAGTAAATAATTAATTTAAAAATTAATGATTTCGAAATTCTTTCCTATACAGATTTTGTCTCGACTGAATTATCACAATGGTGGGTGTTCCACTACGTGCATCTGGAGCATGTGACTCTAGAATCCTCTATCCCAGTGACAATTCAGCCTGCCCCTTTTGCCAACCTCATGTACAATGTGAGCCTAAGAAGCGTGTGCTGCGTGGAGGACGAAGCTTCCGATGACAACCCTGCTAATGAAAGCTCTGTTGTTGATCATAAGAAAAGATCCTTTGAAGCCACTAGGAAATCTGGAGAAACCAGTAAAGATGGCTGCGAGCTGTGCGGTGTTGCTCTGGCTTCAATCATTCTCACCGGCATCGATGAGTGAGCCTTATTTTTTTAGATCTCCTTGCAATTACCGTGTTTTTTGTGTTGCTGTGACTAGAACGCATGCTGTTTTAAAGGCGTGATTTAATCATAGAAACGTGTGGATCAGCCACACGTTTGAAATATAAAATCGTCTCGGACAAATGTGCGGCCGGTCTTACGGCCAATCTCCAAATTCAATGACCAAGGAATGTCTTCCAAACTAAAGAACGCAGCTCGATGAAACTTGGTACACGTATTCAGCAGGACCTAACGGTGATGTTTAGCTCCTGAAATTTTTTTTCCATTTCACCTTCATTCGTGAATTATACGGCAATTCGTTCCGAAAGTTGCAGTGCCCAAGAAATTTCTTTTAAACTACGAAACAGATTTGAACGAAACTTTGCTTATATATTACTAACCTTCCAACGGTTTTTTTACCTTCGTTTACGAATTTTTTCCATTTGACCTTCATTCGTGAGTTATAGAGCAATTTGGGCTAAAATTTGCAGTGGCCAAGAAATTTCTCCTAAACTACTAACAGATTTGAACGAAACTTTGAATATACAAACCTAACCTCCCGACGGTGATGTTTAGCTGGTGTAAATTTTTTCGACTTTTTCTTCGTTCGCGAGTTATATGGACATACGGAGAAACAGCAGGCATTTGAGGCAGATTTTAAATTTGCGTTTACACTTTACAAAGAGCCGTATGCGTATAGCCGTATAACTCGCAAACGAAGAAAAAGTCGCAAAATTTTACACCAGCTAAACATCACCGTCGGGAGTTTATTTTTGTATATTCAAAGTTTCGTTCAAATCTGTTTAGTACGGTAGTTTAGAAGAAATTTTTTGGTCACTGCAAATTTCGGCCCGAATTGTCCTATTACTCACGAATGGAGGTGAAATGGGAAATTTTTCACAAGCTAAACATCACCGTTAAGTCATAATGAATACGTGTACCAAGTTACATCGAGCTACGTTCATCAGTTTGGGAGATATTCCTTGGTCATTGAATTTGAAGCTTGGCCGCGAGTCCGGCCGTAAATTTGTCCGACACCTAAAATAGAACACGTTCTTGAAATTACAGGCTGCCCAAAGGATAATAATTAGATGATTTCTTAACACAAAGTGACTCCGATGAATGCTCAGAATCAGTTATGAGATTAATTAAATTAAAAAGTTCTCTCTTGTTTTTTGCCTTACTGATTCAAAGTAATTAATTAAATTAAAATTATACCTAATCTTCACCTTTAGATTGAATTTTTTCTATGTAATTGTACTTATTAATAAAAAATATTTCATTGAATTTTACTGCACCATGACGAGTTGATCTGTCGCTCAGATGGGATGCAGCGTCGCCCTCACCACGGCTGCTGCTGAGCACCTCGCTGCCCTACACGGACGAGGTCGGTCAGTACGCCGTCACCGTGCAGATCTTGTCGCCTCTCTGCTCGTCCCATGGCTGCTTCGTCGCCGTCTCGCCTATATTTTGTATGTTTACTTACTTCTAAAAGTGCTATATAATCTAGATTAATTCAAGTTTATTGACGTTTGACTGAATACTATATAATCTAAATTGTTGTCACTGTCCGAATGAGTGGTTGTTCGCGACTGCTCGTTTCTAGCAACTATATTGAGGCTCTTGTATTTGCTCATCTATTAATCTATATAATAACCCTTGCGTTATAAGTTCTTCAAAACATAGTTTGAACGTTTGCTCCTTTACAAGGATATGTTAGGGTCTTAGACGCCTGCCCTACACTAACTCTCTTATGACAGCCAACCATCAGCACCAGTCTCATGTACTTGATAATAATGATGAATTCAGCTACAGTATTTATTGTGTGCTCAAAATGCAAGCGTTAGTTTTGTCCTATGAAGCCTAGTCTTGAACCGTGCCCAACACCTAAAGGGCTCACGCAAGGCTCGCAATAAAAGTTATTGTGCGCACAGCTGTGGCGGGCGCGGCGTACGGCGGGTGGGTGGTGGTAGCGGCGGTCACGTTACTCGTGCTCTTCCTGCTCTCCTTCGTCGTCATGGCGCTCGTCATCCGTGCACAAGCTGGTACGTGCATGCGCTGAATTATTATGATCTTTGTTAATGTACTTCTGATTAAAGCTTCTCATATCGCTGAGGAACCGTGTTCGTGGCCTGGGGCCGGATTATCAAAACTTCGTAACTTTTTGTACTTACGACAAAAAAGTTATGTGGTACGTAAATACACCCTAATTTTGGCATTATCAAAATTTCGCAAGCAAGTCTTAGCTAAAAGCGTAAATGTTTTTCCCGCGCAAATGTTTCCCGCTCAAATGTTTTTATAATATCACCGCTAGTATTACGTTGTCATAGCATCGCCACTCGTAAGTCGACTTTGCGTACTTACGAAGTTTTGATAATACGGCCCCAGACCGATTTTGGTACCTTGTATTAGATTTTCCCTTTTAGCTTCTACCCATGGGCGTCAAAGACACTTACGTCTAAGCAGCAACTACTTGAGGTGGATACAACTTTTCACGTTGAAAATCGTCAAGTTAACTCTTGATCGCAATACTCTTCATCAATCATATATTCCAGAAGTCGATGTTACTTTTGCTTTCAATTTCCCGAAATTAAAGGCTCTGAATAGTTGTAATTTTACCATGATTTTATTTCCAGAGGTGGTGAGTAAGAAGCTATGGTGTCGACCTCGCGTGCTGCTTGTGTGCTGCCCCCACTCACCGTCATCACTCTCCCTCATCACCACCATCAGCTCCTTCCTACACCACAGCGCTGCCATCACCACCACCACCATACACACTCACCTCGCAGATGCCGTAAGCATTCCGTCCTCTCTTATGCGTCGCTTTATTAATAATTACCCTGTATTTTCCTTATTACGTGTATTGAACTAGAACTATTCAGTTACCGTTATAAATCATTGAATGTCTTGCTTGTGCCCTAAAATACTTTACCTTCACTTCGAAGTTCTTTACTTCTAACCAAATATACTTTCCCGACATCATTGAAATATTTCCTCTGTAAGCAAGCTCAGTTACTTGACCGTATACCTAATAGACTTAACTTACAACTTTATTTACTTGTCCTCCGATCTGAAATGCTCTACTTATTACGGAAAACCTTACTTTCTCACCAAATATCTGCCTTGTACCTACTGTAATTTTCAGAACTTGCTTTCCTACGTTACCATCGTATTCGTGAATGCACTGTATTTCTGTTCATATTCAACTTTTCATCAACTCGTGTAATCTTAACCCTCTACCGCCATATGTCACTCTCCGGGAACATAACTTTCAACTTAAATTATACGTAATCTATTGAGTGTAGCAACCTGAGGACGTTTGTACGCAACAGAGAACATTTTAAAGTTGCCGTACGTGGCGGCAACCATCAGTGCAAGTCATTTTGCTCTCACTTGCAGCGTTTCCTTTTTGTGAAGAAGGCTTGTGACAATATTGCTCCGGTTACTCATGTCAGGCGGTAGAGGGCCTAACGCATGGAATTCATGATGTTAGCTGCGTTACGCACGCGTCCTACAGCGGAATGTAGCTGGCGCTTTAGTATTTGCTTTAGGTCGTAATAAATACAGTGATCTTCGGCCCGATATCTACTTCTTAACTTCGTCTTTGTGAGTAAATTCGCAATTTCTTCATCACATACAAAACTAAATTCTCACAACAATGTAAGGTTTTACCAGTGCAGCAACTCAGAAACCTGTTGCTTATTTGTCGAGTTTTTTGTGCTACTTCTACTATGTGGTTGAGCGTAGCATGCTGCATGCTAGGACGAGAGATGGTCCAAAGTAATTTATGAATTGAATTTCACAGCAATTTGTTCTCCATGATCGGGGTGTTTATGTCACTTGACTTGAAATTTCTTTACAAACATTACTGTATCCCATAGTACCTATCTGGGAATCGTTAATGGCATGTGAATTCTAATATGTATTTTTGCCCGTCATTTATTTATTTATATATTTATTTATTTCAGGACCCGTACTTGTGGATGCAGTACGAAATGCGCACCGCCAACAAAGTCCTTTTCTTGGTACCCCCCAAAGGGCAGGTAATGCGCCAGCTTTTTTAACTTTTAAAAGACAAGCTTAAAATGGGAATATGTAATGTACTCTGTTTTTAACGGTACTCTGTAAAGTACCTAGTATACCAGTTCTAAAATCTTGAATCATGAAAGTAAGTGGACAGGCTAGTGAGTTTTATATAATTAGTTTCGTAGTAACTTTAATTCGTAATTGTAAATGTTCTCATTTGCCTGTTAAGTTCTCATTAATAATGAATGATCTAAAGGAGTTTGTTTGCTAGTAAATAGTATTTTCTATTAAACTTGAATTGGTAAAATATGCATTGGTGACTTTATTATAATTTGCAATATTTTGGATTATTTTTAACGTTCGCAGAATTTAAGCTTCATTTACTGATCTCAGTTTTGTTTCTTTTGATTCTTAAAATTCATTTAATCTTTTAATGAGTTTATCTTCTGAAAGTATTTATCATATTTTTAATACCTTGTATCGACACCGCAATGAGGCTGATAAATTTCCTTTCTTTATAGATTTTCCACCATATTATTTTCTTGAGTATATTCTTGTTTCTCTTGCAGTGCATTTGCAACGGAAGAATGTAAAACTATCTTAAATATTCGATTTTGCCATGCCTTAGCTTCAAATCCATCACAAATTTGTTGAACCCTTAACGGACTGGTACGAATATACTTACGCTGTGTACGATTGCAACGTTGCAAAATTGTGCTGTCTGAAGGTAGTTAAATGAGCTCGTATTGCAGACGGTGGCGGTAAGTTCCCCAGTGGCACAGCAGTGGCGCCTGGGCGTCCTTTGCTACGCCTCCACGTACGGCGCCCTCGCCCCTAGCGACGTCCAGGCGTCTGCAGGAGACGCTCGTAGTCGCGTGTGCTGCTGCTGCTCCAGGGCGGCTGCTCCAGGCCAGCGGGACAAGGATAAATTTGCTCTCGTCACCCTCGACTGCAGTGGTCCAGTGCCTGCTGAGGTATGGGTTCACTTGTTCGAATTAAAGTCGAGCAAAATTTGTTTAAATGTTTTCAGGTGTGTTCAATAACGAATAAAGCCCCCTCGCATAACCTGTTAGGCAGAAGAGTGCACCACTTCCTGTATGTGTTAAGCATTTATGGGTATCTACGAGTAATCAAACCCGACGTAAATTTTTTTCTCTTGACTTGCCACGCCGTCGATATGTTATGAACTGCGAAAAATAATGAAAATGGACGTTTTGCTTTATTAATATTTATTTCAAATTTGAAATTTTCTGTTCCATTGCCATACTCCCATATGAAATACATCTATCTATCATGTCTCGATACCTTTCTTGCCCGGCGTGGTTGTCCTTGGTGATCAATGTTAGAAATACCGAAATACTGCGACATTCGCCGTTTTTACTTTGCTGCTTCTGGTATATTCTTGTGTCTTGTTCTTATTGAATCTCATTTTACGTTACTACTCATTCGCTTTAAGCCACATTGTTGATTGTTCTAAACTCGCAGCTTTATCTGAATCCTCTTTTTTTTGGTGCAGATATCTCACTTGCAGCGGTTCTATCTGTTGGATGACATCGTATCCCTGGTGACTTGGCTACACGACGGCACCTTCCTGGACCACTGGTTCCTGTGGCGGCCTCTGATGCGGCGCTCTGCGGCGGGTTCTCCTCCCTCAGGCACTCCCTGCCGACGACGGCGCAAGAAGAGCAGCCTCATCTGGACCTGCCGGAGAGACAGAGACGCGCCCGACATGAACGCAAGGGACAAGACTGAAAGCGACGTGGAGGATGGACAAGGTTCTTGCCTTGATAATGGACAAGCTGACCCTAACGGTTTGCCTGGCGAAGAGGGGAAAGTTGGAAAGCAAAGGAATGAAGTTCGTACACCAGAATTGCCAATGGCGGTATCAAATGTTGGATTGAGCAATAATAGAAGTCATTCTGCCGCACCCAGGAGTCAATCAATGGACTCAACAAGCTTGAATTCCTCACTCTGTTTGCGCATAGAAGAATCAGCCTGCGGTGACGCAAGTCAGGAGCAGTCGTTGGTTAACCCCAACACTTGTCAACAGGAGAGACCTGATTGGGTCGACGAAGTTCTCAACAGCACCGAAACGGGTGGCAATGGCAGTGATAAGAGAGCTAATTTGCCTGTAACGCAGTATCATAGCTCTCCTTCTCTATTGCAGTTGAAGGAAGCTGCAGCACAAGTCGAGATTGAGCGAAATAAAGTTTTGAAGGATAAAAGAAACTATGTCCATGCATCACAAGGTACTATACCGTCAAATTCTCGTGTAAGTTGGTTCAGACGCTTATTCTTCAAGAACAAGAGCAAGCAGCAGGCAAGAAAGCCTATCCTAGAAGATACTGAAGAATTGAGTCTTTACGACAACTCGATGGTTTCAAATTCTGGGGTCGGCAAAGTCCGAGAGGAGATGCAGCGGTGGAATGAAGGCAGGGAACGCCCGCATTGCTTGTCTGACTCTAATGGTATTTCAGATTCCGTTTCTCCTTCAAAGGTGAGCGCAAACACACTTTGTGGCCTCAGCAACGAAGAAACTTTCTCAGCCAGCGGCTACGACCACGGCCGCGGTGATCCCACGAACACTGGCAGCTTTGATGGCATGCCCAGCGTGTCAGAGCTGCCTTTGTTGGGAGAAGATATCGTCGCGTCCCCCAGCCCTGAAGCTTCATCATATCCCATCGAGAAGGATGATGATGACTTCACTGCCATGCTCTTCGGGGGCACTGTGGTTTCTGAGTAGCGTGGGCTCTCTATGTTTTTATTATCGCTTCCTGTCGACCTTAGGTGTTAGACGTTGATGTCAAAATTTATCATAAGATTTAAATTAGCTAGGTGGTCAGAACAGCGGACTTAGCGTAGGAAACTTTTTGTTCATAAAGTATCAAATTTTTAAAGTAAAAAAGTAAAATTTTTCAAATTTTACTGCGGTTGGGCTTGCTTCACTCAAATAACATTCTCGTTGAATGCATTAGTGAGGAAATTAGATCCGATTTTTTCCCAATCAAATGGCAAGCGAGTTAGAATGCGGGGATCGATGCCCTTGCATGGTGCTGCTGTGTCATTCTGATTATTCCTATGTCTAATTCTTGTGGAATTTTACCGTGATTTTATTGGTAATGGATTTAGAAGAAGACTTTTTTAAAGCACAATTCATCATCTGAAATTTGACAATAACTTCTGTTAACAATATTGCATACGCTGCAGGAATTGAGTACTTGTTAAACTCGAGTGTAAATTTTTTGTGAATAACGTCACCTGGAGTCGATGTTTTACTTTTAATTCAATTGAGAATTGGTACAAGATAAGAATTACTGGCTTCCTTTATAATACATGCTATCTCTAGTCAAGACTTTGTAATGCTCACACCTGTTAAAATTGTCACTGTTAGTTTAAGAATATGTGTTTTATATCTATTTAGTCGTAAGGCTAGGTTTTCCTTTATTTCTACACAAGATTAGTCGTGAATGTTTAACACTAAACATTTGAGCTATTAATCGGTACTTGTGCTGCTTGTTGAAAATGGTATCCAAATGTTATGGTTTCTAGTACTCGCTTTGATGATGTTGTCGTGTTCTCGTATGAAAGTAGTTGTCTTGGTGTCTCTTATAGCTGGTTTAGGTTTGATTGTTTAGAGAAGGCCTGGGCACAGCTAACAACGGACTTAGCCAAAACCTTGTTAGGTTCTTATTGCCTGACAAGATTATGAGCTTGATCTTCGAGATTGTGATCTTGAGAATGGTAAAACAACCCAGCGCAGGATAATAAAATATCTTAGTTAAATATAGGAGCTATTACTATTAAGTGCGCCCATTTAGTAGACGTATATAGGTACAAGATATCTTATGACGTACTTGTGGGTATCATAGAATTTATTGTGTTTAAAACGTGTCCGTTACTTTGATCTAAGTCAATTCGATTTATTTAATAAATTAAATTAATTATGCAATATTTTGAACGATCGAAAAAATAATTAGAAACATTTTCATTTAAATTTTATAATGTAAAGAAGTAAAAAATAAATAATGTAGAAAAGTTATAAATGTCCAAAGAGTAATGCAACAATTGTGCTCACTTATTACAAACGCCATACGAATTGTGGATGATTTTAAATAATTATTTTGACTTTCGTTATTGGAGTTAATTTTTTTATTTAAGTCTAGTCTCTAAGCATAGCGTTCGTTCTTCTCCGTTCAGGTTATCTTTTTTTAATACTTGTTCTCGCACTTACTGATGCCTAATTAAATTTATAAGTTCCAATAATTTGCAGGATTTTTATGACGCTTTATTTAATTACATTATTTTGTTGTAAATTTTTGGTTATTCACTCCTAATTAATTTTAATTTTTGATGCTCAAGATTTTGTCCGCCTTTTCTCCAATTTTCATCGATAGTCCGCCATTATTCCTGTCTGTTGGGTGAACAAAACAGGGAGCGCAGCCGTGCACCACCAATTTTGTGCACCAATAAGCTCTGAATCGAACGCCTTGGATCTCTCCGGACATCCACCCATTAGTCGTGAACCATTCGACTTTGTCTTCCTCCGGCCTCGCATAGAACCTGCCGTGCACCACCAAGCCGCGGATCGAATCAGACTTCCGAGCATCGCTAAATTACGTAATTTTACGTTCACCGCATCTGAGGTTAGGTTTCAGATAGCATAGTTCTGTTCTAAAATTTATCGTCTTTCGACAAGTGGCCGTTCGACCGAGAGCTGGTTCGACCCACGGCCTAGATACGGACGGCTTGAAGTGTTGAAGGCTACGTTCCGGAAGGCAGGAATCCTGATGGTCCATTACATCCAGGGCAGTGGTGGTCTTCGGCAGGCGACCCAACAAAACAGATTCGCTGCAGGCGGGCGGGCGAAGTTTCTCGACGGTTCGCCTACAACTCACCTCGTTATTTTCTCATCTGTATGTATGCGGCTAGTGATGTTTAATGAGATATATTCCAAGTACTTAGGAATACCTGCGTTATATCAAAATAAATTTGTACTATGTTTGACTCGACAGTTCTTTGATGATCGCACAAATATCGATTCCATCCCACGTGACCACGTCTCATCACGAATACAAGAAATTTCTAACATTATGAAATCATTAAATTAACTCATGTTCCATAGGAGTAATGAAATTTTCATTAGCTTCCGTCATCTGTCCTTCTCGAACCACTTGCTCAATTAATTATCACAATCGTACTGATAATAATCGATTGATTTATCCGAGTAAAGCTCCTGTGTCTCACGGATATCAAAAATCCGGAAAACGGATATCAGAAATCCGGAATTTAATGTTACTGTCTTGACTCCGTGCCCGGTTCTTCTCCCGCTGGCATTGACTCAAATCATGACGTTCACACCTGGATTGTCCTACAGGAATGGAGGAGGTAGGACATATAGAGTTTAGACTATATAGGTAAATTTCATGCTTTAATGATAACTTCCCACCTTTATATCTTGCTTGTTGAAAACTGAAAATCATTTTTGTTGATACTTTTTATGTCTTGTACCGTTTAGTTAGGATCTTGAAACCACGAAATTAAGTTGATGATAGATTTATTGATGAATTCTTTAACTTGAAATAGCTGAATTTACGTGAACATATCACCAAATGTTGTTTACTGACCTTATGCCAGTGCCAGACAATAATTTATAATTAATATGGAATTAGAGTAAATTTAATGCATCATTGTCCATGTTAACTATTTTTACGTCGCAAATAGCAAATCGTAAACCAATTTTCATGAAAAAAAATATAAATGTTCGTCAGGTAGGTTTATAGGTCTGAGCCTGGCCTAATTTCTATGGATTCAATTTTGTCAGGAGCTACACCGACAGCTTCCCCAATACCTACAACGACAAACCACGGTTGTTGCCTCCATGGTTCATTCAGTTAGTTGATCTGCTCGGAAATATTTAGGCCACACTACGGATGTAACGGTGTAAATTTTCACGGGAAATTAGTTCTTATCAGTGTACGGGGGTAATAGTTTGCTAATGATAATAATTCATACGCACTTTGTTTTATATTCATTACATAGAATTATTTGATGGATCATAGATGAGGCTTCACAGCTGTAGATAAATCAGTATCGATTTATCGTAACTAGCGGCAAACTAAGCCCGCGAACACGGACATTCCATATAAGTACGGGAAACTGAATCGTGCATCTGAACCTTCAAAATTGTGAATTATAGATTTTTCAATAAGGTAACTCTAGTTCGGGGCTTTTATCCAAGTTAAAAATGTATAGGCTATTATATCGTTCTCGGTCTTTGTCAAGTATGTCGTCTTCGCTTACCAATTATTCGCGAACTTTATTCCGTGAAACGCAGGTCGTGATCGCCGATCGTTCAAGTTTAAGACGAATTCACAATGTCTTCTATCGTGTCTTTATTATCGACTATCCTCCACATATTGCACCATATTAATGTATTTCAACTTACTTCATATTACTTCGCCTCGCAAATTACGCGCTATTCGTGCATTTCAACTTCATATTACTTCGTTTTCCTACGCCTGATTCCTGACATCGTGTACGCTAGGTGCTACAGTGAATTATTCTAGATTTCGTTGAATGTAGTATAAATAACTTAAAATAATTGTTGACATAATGCAGTAATAATAAGTAATTAATGGACATCCTAGATGGACATCAAGCAATATTCATGCTTCGATTTCTATTTCAGCTGATAATTCGAATTCTGCATGGAGAAAATTGTGTATTAATTTCTGTAAGAGTCCTGTAATAGTCTTCGAATTAAATAAAAAGTTATAGAAATGAATTCCTCATTTGCTCATTTTCACTGGAAAGTAAAAACCATTACGATGAAAATGGTCATCATTATACATTAGTTCGTAGAACTAAACATGTATTTTAATTTTTCAAGGGGTTTTATACTTTGTACTGATATATCGCATTATTCATTCATTTGGCATCTATTTTTATCTCCTTCAACTCATAATTTTTTTATCTTAGTATGCATGCAAGCAAATGCATTATTCTAATTTTTTGCGATTAGGCAGACTATATATATACAGTGGGGGGAAATAAATATTCGTACACTTGAAAAATCGTATTTTAATTTATGTAAGTACACAAACTGAACAGGAGAAGTGATTTATATTATGTATAGAGGCGCATTGTATTCAAAAATAGCATCAATAGAAATTAAATCTCAATGCAACAAAAATTAATGCAACATGTTAACTTCTTCGGGTCAAAAAAGTATTCGTACAAAACAACTTTTGACTAATATTTCACACCAGAACATTCCAGAATGTACTAGAAACATGTAGCACGTTCCAGT